>NC_142932.1:25220636-25230636 GCF_046866305.1 Octopus bimaculoides | reverse complement strand
AAGGATTTATAACATATTCTTCTCTCTACTTTAGTCACAAAGCCTGAGGGGAAAGGAACAGTCGATTACATCGACCCTAGTATTCAAATGGTACTTTATTTTATCGATTCCCGAAGGATGACAGGCAAAGTCAACCTTGGTGGAATTTGATTTTAATGATTTATAATATATATCTTTCATTTTATGTCAAAATACAATGTAGTGTATTTTTATGCTTAAAAATTCGGAAATTTTAGTTTGATTTCTAATCTCACCTCGACAGATTTTATTATACATTTTGCATTAATAATTTTTCTTATAAAATTAACGTTTTGTTTCACAGCACAGCTTCAAGATGCAATATAAGAATATAGATAAAGATTTTAATGTACTTAAAGATTTTAATGTATTTTTCTTTTATTTTAAATTTGTTATAAACTTTTAAGATCAGTGCCCCATTATAACGGCAGAAAGGTAAAACAAAACATAAAGTTAAATTGCCAAATTTCAAGCTGATTCTTTTTTTATTCCTTCTCTTCCTTTTTAAATAGCAAGATAAGAAATATTATTTATTCATTATTTATTTATTTATGTATTTATGTTTATCTTTAACTTTATTATAAAAATGAATAATTACGTTCGATTAAAAACTTTAATTTGCTGAAACCACTATAAAAGTTTCTTAGCATCATCTATCGAAAGGAAAATCAGGCAAGCGTGTCATGTTCAATTAACTAACATAAAGAGCAGTATTTTCTTTATAAATGGCATGTAATAAAACTAAAGTATTAACGTCAGCAACAGAGAATGTAGAGCGAAGACAGAACTAATTTATAGAGGCAAAGAAAAGTAATCAGTAATATATTGTGTCATACTCCCACTAGTATAAAAGGAAAGCAGTTCTGTTTATTGCATATATGTTGCTTTCATCATATCATAAACTGGTGTTGTTTAGTCCCAGATCAACCATGTTTGAGCCGACCAACCCCATCTTTTTGGCATATCTCTAGAACAACATTATCCATCGTTTTCTTTATCAACTAGGATGAATTTAGCTGCTATTTCTATCAGGTTTGTGACCATGTACGGGCTCTCTCTCTCTCTCGCTGACAATAATTTGTTACTTATTGAAAACTTGTCTTCGAAACAAGAGTTTACACATGATCCTGATATTAAAAATAATTATAATTATATACTACTACTACTACGAAGAAGAAGAAGAAGAAGAAGAAGAAGAAGAAGAAGAAGAAGAAGAAGAAGAAGAAGAAGAAGAAGAAGAAGAAGAAGAAGAAGAAGAAGAAGAAGAAGAAGAAGAAGAAGAAGAAGAAGAAGAAGAAATTCATTTTGGCTGGTTAACATCTAAAATCTTAAAATCTGTGTATATGTATGACTTGATACCTGCTAGTTTCCTGCTTATATCGTGACTGCATTCGATAAAGTATGATAATATAACGAGTTGCTAATAACTAATGTAATGTCTGGAATTTGTATCATGTTACTTGCGCAGTGATGTGTCAATAGCCAATACACAAAGTTACCAAGCTGTAATGTACTTAGCTCTGTATATGTACCACATAATTATATATTTCACTATAACAGCGTTGTATGTAATATGAGTCTAAATGTAAAATTCAAGAGAAGACGGCCCAAGTATCTCTTATAAGAAAAAAAAGGAACAAAAATGTAGTCTAATTGATCTTATCTATAATAATCACCGATTCTTGCCAACAACTCGGTATTGTTAATGCAAAAACATTTTATTTTTAATAGCATCTTACTTAGTATCGAGGTTTTAATTTTTCATAGAGAGAATATATGATTTCATGCTTGCCTATGAGACCATTAGTGTCAGTAATCGAGTAATCCTGCTATCGAGAGAGGCTCCGTATTTTTATTTCACCAGCTAGAAATAGCTGCCAAATCTCTATCTTACTAATGAAAAGGAATGTCATATCTGAAAGAGGTGGTAGTTGCTGGAATGTCTCTGAGACCAGGACTAGCCAATCAAGAAAATGGCTTTACTAAGATGAATTATTATTATTATTACTATTATTATTATTATTATTATTATTATCATCATCATCATCATCATCATCATCATCATCATCATCATCGTTATTATTATTCAGTAGTTTTATTTTCATAACGTGCTTTCACTTCACTACCGAGCGCAGCAGCTCTGTGTGCCTTGTGTATGTGCTGCGGTTTGCTGTGATGCTCTTACGGTTACTGTATTGAAAGTGTTTTGCGTATTATTTTTATTATTATTATTATTATTATTATTATTATTATTATTATTATTATTATTACCATCATCATTATTTTATGTTTGACTTTTGTTTTGCATTTGTACAAGTTGGATCCAAGCCTCACCCAGAGACCTCAAGAGACAACAAGTTAGAAGTTCATGTAGTTGTTATGCCTAGGGTACCATATATTTGGATTTGTACAGTTTTGTTCAAGTGAATGTTTAAGAAACCATAAGAAAATTATGTGTTTGCTTTAAAATTTGAGATCACATAGACAGTATTTTACGTAGGATATGGGCAGTTCCCATGAGCACTATTTTTTGAACTTCAGCCATTTTGGAGTTTCCTGGTATCTGAGCTAGGTAGTAATCAGCCCGTTTCGCTGTCATTCCCAGGGCACCTATGACAATAGGTATTGTTTTCGTCTTCAGATTCCACATTTTGCTAATTTCTATTTCAAGATCTTTATATTTGCTCAGTTTTTGGTAGGTCTTGACAGATACGTTTATATCAATTGGGACAGTCATATCAATGAGGAGGCATGATTTTTGTCTGAAGTCTTTCAGTATGGTGTCTGGCCTATTTGCGTCTATCTTTCTGTCAGTTTGAATGGTGAAGTTCCAGAGGAGTGCAATGTGATCATTTTCAAGTACTGGGGGTGGTTTGTGTTCCCACCAGTTTTTATCATGGGACAAGTCCAGGTTTTTGCATATTACCCAGTGAATATATTGTGCAGCTCTATCATGCCTGTTGAGATACTCTGTAGGCGCAAGCAGACTGCACATGGAGACAACATGATCGATGGTCTCATTTTGTTGTTGGCATATACGACATAATGGGAAGCTTCGGTTCTTTAATATGTTGCCCTGGTAGTTCTTTGTAGGTAGGCATTGATCTCGGGCTGCTATGATAAACCCCTCTGTTTCTGATTTCAAGCCAGAGGCCATTAACCATTGGTGGGTAAGGGCTTTGTTAAGATCTGCATTATTCGCTCTCTTTGGGTATTTGCCATTGAGAGGTTTTCCATGCCATTTTTCAGTCATAATATCTAAGGCAGCAATTTTAGCACGGGTTTTCAAGCGCTTAGCTTTTTCTGCGGGTGTTTCTAGTTCGTCTAATTCTTGAATTTGTTGCAATTGGAATTCACTTAGATATTCCTTTGCCTGTTTTGTTACTGAGTAAGATGCTTTCTTGCTTTCATGTTTTAAGACAAGTTTGAGCATCCAGTCCTCAGAGTTTTTCAGATAGGTGTCTAGGCCAATTGTGGCTACCTTCATTGATAATGCCAGCTGTAGAAGTCCTCGGCCTCCCTCTTTTCTTGGCAGATAAAGACGTTCTATATCTGCCTTAGGGTGGTGCATTCTATGCATTGTCAACAGTTTTCGTATTTTTCTGTCAACATTACATATTTCAGTAATTGACCAGTTAACGATATTGAAACTGTAAGTCACGACTGGTATGGCTAGAGCATTGATCGCTTCGATCCTGTTTCTCGCGTTCAGCTGTGTCTTCAGTATTGCTCTCACCCTGCGATAACATTCTCTTCTGATCCTTTCCCTCATCACTGAGTGCTTGATATTGTCCCCTTCAATTACCCCTAGGTATTTGTAGCTCTCCGCTGTTTCTAACTCTTTTATGACATTTTGCTGGTCAAGGTTCACATTAGATGTATTTGTCATTTTTCCTTTGATAAAGGTAGCTTTTGCACATTTATCAAGGCCAAATTGCATCCTGATGTCATCACTGAATTGTTTAACAATCGCTAGTAGGCCTTTGAGCTGTTGGTCATTTTTTGCAAAGATCTTTAAATCATCCATGTAAATGAGATGATTTATATTTTTATCAAATATTTTATAACCATACTGTGCATCATTGAGCAATTTTGAGAGCGGTATTAGGGCTAGACAGAAGAGGAGTGGTGATAGTGAGTCACCCTGGAAAATGCCACATGAAATTCTTACATCTCCAGCATTTAGAGATTCATTGTCATTGTTCAACATCAGTGTGGTTCTCCATGATCTCATACTTACAGATAAAAAGTTTCGCAGAGTAGGAGCTATTTTATACATTTCCAGACATTTCCTAATCCAGCTATGTGGTAGGCTATCAAAGGCCTTTTTATAGTCTATCCAGGCTATTGACAAGTTTTTGTGTCGCTTGTGACAATCTTCTAAGATCATCTTATTGATGAGTAACTGATCTTTACAACCATAAGATCCACGTTTACATCCCTTTTGCTCATTAGGGAATATGCTACTTTCTATTAAAAAACTATAGGTGTACTCGGTTAGGACAGATGTTAGCGTCTTATACATTGTTGTTAAGCAGGTTATGGGGCGATAATTTTTTGGTTCGTTTGTTTCCTCATTTTTTGCAAGCAGGAATGTTAAACCATTAACTAGCCAAGAAGGCATCAAACTAGGATTTTGCAACACATCGTTGTAAAGTTTTGTTAGCAGTTCATGGCTTTCTGGGAAGGCATTCAACCAGAAGTTAGGAATTTTATCCTTTCCTGGAGACTTCCATTTGCTTGACCTCCTGAGAGCAGATCTTATATCTTCTACCTTGACCCCCTCCCACTTTTGCTCCTCTGAGGAGTCTAGGTCTGTAGATATTCTATCAATCCAAGGGGCCTTTTCATTGTGTGTTGTTATTATTATTATTATTATTATTATTATTATTATTCAGTAGTTTTATTTTTATAACGTGCTTTCACTTCACTACCGAGCGCAGCTCTGTGCGCCTTGGGTATGTGCTGTGGTTTGCTGTGGTGCTCTTATGTTTACTGTATTGAAAGTGTTTTGCGTAGAATGTGTGTATTACCCAGTAGTGCAATTTTCTGTATGTTATATATATTTGTAAGTCCTGGTGTTTTTGTTATGTATTTGTCTGAATATTTTTTTATTATACCTAAGGCACCTACTATGATAGGAATTGTTTCTGTTTTTAGATTCCACATTCGAGTTATCTCTATTTCCAGGTCTTTGTATTTTGAAAGTTTTTCCATTTCTTTTAGAGAAACGTTGTCATCTGCTGGTATTGAAACATCAATTAGAAGGCATTTTTTTCCTTCATGATCTTTGACAACTATATCTGGTCTATTTGCCTTAATTTCTCTATCTGTGTGTATTGGCATATCCCAGAGTATGGTTGCTTTCTCGTTTTCTGTGACCTTTTCTGGCGTGTGTTTATACCATCTTTTTTCTGTTGCTATTCCATAATGTTGGCATAGCTTCCAGTGTATATAGGTCCCAGCTCTGTCGTGTCTGTGAATATATTCCTTCTTAGCCAGGACTGGGCAGCCAGAGATAATATTATTATTATTATTATTATTATTATTATTATTATTATTATTATTATTATTATTATTATTATTATTATGTCTCAAGCTACTGCTATCTAGCACCTTCTGATGATCTCTACTCAACCGCTACACAATTGCTACTCGACTGCTACTCAACACACCTACCACGGCCAGACTACCTCTATTTATATGTCTTCGGAGATCCTACTTCTTCGCCTGGGGTCGTCGACGCAATATTATTATTATTATTATTATTATTATTATTATTATTATTATTATTATTATTATTATTATTATACTAAAACGCTCGTTATTGTTTTGTACATTTAGACAGAATTGATGACAACGTGTGTTATAAAAGTGTTTTACGTAGGTGTTAAAAGATTATAGTTCGTAATGCTGACAATAATAATTTGACATAGGCACAGCCTCTGGCTAAAACAGTCACACATAAAACACGTTAAGTCAAGCAACATTTTGCGTAGTCTATATAAAACAATATAAAACTGTCCAAATATACATCAATGTGTATATATATGCATACAGGTATATATTTCGAAGAATATATATATATATATATATATATATGTGGGGGGGGGGGTGTATACTTTATTAAAAAGCAGCAAAAATATCACAAAAACTGTTACTCAGAGTTTCACGCTCCGGTTCGTCAGATACTTTTGTTTAGCATCTAAACAAAACTGCCCGACAAACGTGAACGTGAAATAGCGCCAATCTTCTGTTGATATATATATATATATATATATATATATATATATATATATATATATATATATATATATATATATATATATATATATATATATATATATATATATATATATATATATATATATATATATATATATATATATATATATATATCAACAGAAGATTGGCGCTATTTATTCGCTATTTATTCGTACGATCGTGAGCCGACCACAGAAACGACAAAGCCACGCGCCTTCATACACACACAAAAACATACATATGCATAAATATCCATACATGCATCTATATATATATATATATATATATATATATATACCCAGTTCAAAGAATTCTACTGGCAATAGCACATTTGCAGTTGGTTACTTCAAAGAGATGTTTTAGCTCTCTTTGAAAACCTACTGCCCTTCGATTAACACACGGCCGCAGGT
This sequence comes from Octopus bimaculoides, assembly GCF_046866305.1. Classification (NCBI taxonomy): domain Eukaryota; kingdom Metazoa; phylum Mollusca; class Cephalopoda; order Octopoda; family Octopodidae; genus Octopus; species Octopus bimaculoides. The sequence goes on along the minus strand of NC_142932.1, from coordinate 25,223,944 downwards.
TAGGACAGATATTTAGTTACAAAACACGCATTACGCAAGAGAGACAAGAAACAAATTGAGTTTGCGTCACGTCTTGAGAAGAAATATTCCTCTTTTCACTGTGTAATGTCATATGTAAAGGAAGTTGGTAAGATCATATTTCATCAAATATATTAAACATAGCTTAGTGCAATAATTTACAGTATGAACCGAAAGTATGATGCAATACTGGATTTCACAGGAACGAATACCCCGTAATTATTTCATAGAGTTTCTAGGAGACGGAAAACGAGACGGTGGAAGCTAAATGCTACTTTCTGAATGATTGGTGAGAGAACCATAAGAAAGCATTTCCAGACTGAAATCAGAATCTGATCTGATATTTGGTAACATAAACATCGAAGCTATACATGGTTACGAACAAGCGTATATATATATATATATATATATATATATACATTCTGCATGTATGTACGCATGCATGCAAGTATGTATGTATGTATGTATGTATGTATGTATGTATGTATGTATGTATGTATGAATGTGTGTGTGTGTGTGTGTGTGTGTGTGTGTGTGTGTGTGTGTGTGTGTGTGTGTGTGTGTGTGTGTGTGTGTGTGTGTGTGTGTGTGTGTGTGTGTCATCGAGGAGGAGTAGAAATGAAAATTGAAATTCTCTCAGGTGTTATGATATACAGACAATAAATTATTCGCAGAGAAAGTTATGTTCTTGTTTCTTCAGCAATTGCTGATGCGGTTGTAATGCTGGGGAAATTGAAAATTCATACCGCCATCAACGTAAATGATTAATTTGAGAGAAGAAAAATGATTCATGAGGAGAAATAAATCGCATCCTTTATTTAGATATCTCTTAATTTATCTATCACAACTCTTGCCCAATATCTCCCGCACTCATTTTTTTCTATCATCTCTCTTTCACTCATATATATGTATATATATATGAATGTATGTATGTATTATGTGTGTATGTATATATGTATGTATGTATGTATGCATGCATGCATATATTCATGTACACTCATACATACATATAAATATAAATAGATAGATTGATATATTAAGTTAACGATAAATACATGAATGCGTATATAATCAGTAATCGAGAAGTATATATATATATATATATATATATATATATATATATATATATATAAATATGTGTATCTACACACATATATGGGTGCGTGCATGCGTGGGTATGAATTTCGTATGTAAAATCAGCATGATGTGTGTTTGTGTTTATGTTTGTATAACGTACGTATGTACTTAAAGTCAAGTAATATGAGATGAACATTATATACTTGCATACATACATATATGTATATGTATGTATATTAGTATATATGAATTTATATATACGCACAAGCACACACTCACACATACACACACACATATATATATATATATATATGTATATATGTGTATACGTATATGTATATACATGTGTTGCGTTCGTGTGTGTATGCGTGTTTGAAAGAATATAATATTTAATATATCTGAGTTGATTTGTATTCAAGAATTAAATAGCTGAAATACTATATAAATATAATACTGACAAGAGTGAAGAGAGATATACGATTTAGTAAAAAAAAAAACATGTTATGAGAAATATATGCAAACAATTCTTGTCCAATCAACAGAATGAGAATAACGTATTTTTGGAGTGCCAGGTATTTATAAATGGTAACGAAATAAACCAGATATACAGTGAAATAGAGAATACTTTTAGGACAAAATTAAATCGTGAATCAATATTTATTTACTCCAGAATGATTGACAGCATTGTTAATGTAAATGTAATTATATTTAAAACTGAATAACCATTGCTTTGTAGGTATGTACCTGTGTGTGCGGGTTCGTCTGTTTTGTGTATGAGTGTGTTAGAAGCATTAATCCGTATTTTAGTCGCACACTATTTCCCTCGGATGGATATGAATTCTCTTTCGCTGACAGAGTTCGTATTTATTTAGGTATTTATTTATTTGCTTGTTTCTTTGTTCATATATATTATAAATGATGGCTTGTATATCACTGGTCGTACGACAAATAACACTTTTATCAGAGTCGCAACGTTTGGTTCAGTTTTGTTAAATGTCGATGGAATTTGTTCCTCGCTAACAGCAGTTTCTCATATCACTCGTAGTCTTGGAAGCAATAAATCTAGCATTCCTATACAACGAAATTATATACTCACATGAACTTTTCAGGAAATAGTACGAATACTTCTTGCTCATACTATTTGAAAAACTTAAAATGAACACTTTTAGAAAAAACGTATTTTCTAGGCGAAGTAACAACATTCAACAGAGACAATGTTCTCTGAAATATTGCACAGAAAAATCAGTTAACAATGTGTATTTAGAATAACGAGTCTTCTAAAAAGATATAAAATATGATTAATATATCTCACCAGTTTAAATAGATGTAACTACAGTCACACAATAGATCTTGCTCAAATTGATAAAGACTTCTAAAAAAGCAACGACTTCTACTGGTTTTTCAGCAGAAACATGACAAATGTAATGAACTGTGAATTATTTTTTATGATCAGACGTAAATTCTAATGCACGCAAGATTATTACATTAGAAATCTCTCATGTATACGGTTCTAACATGATTAGTAACATAGATGACTATAATTTGTAAATACTTCTCATAAAGCAACATCAACAAATTCTCCAGCAAAAATCGTTGAATGGTTTGGCAGTTAGAGTCGTTGGTATTGTGTATAATTCCCGAATAATCCAGTATAAACAGCTGCAACAAGATACTATAACAGCGATAATACTATATAAGTAAAAGGTGGTTCAATGACTTGTAGGTAATGTGGCTTTCAACTCCTACTTTAGGAGAGGCGAACGTCATATACATAAATTCATACATACAAACAAACACACAAACATACGTACATATATATATATATATATATATATATATATATATATATATATATATATATATATATATATATATATATATGTATGTATGTATATGTATATATATATATATATATATATATATATATATATACATACACACGCACACACAGTGGCTGTGTGGTAAGTAGCTTGCTTACCAAACACATGGTTCCGGGTTCATTCCCACTGCGTGGCACCTTGGGCAAGTGTCTTCTACTATAGCCTCGAGCCAACCAAAGCCTTGTGAATGGATTTGGTAGGCGGAAACTGGAAGACGTCCGTCGTATATATGTATATTTATATATATGTATGTGCGTGCATATGTTTGTGTCTGTGTGTATCCCTCCAACATCGCTTGACAACTGACGCTGTTGTGTTTACGTCCCCGTAACT
>NC_142932.1:25203136-25215636 GCF_046866305.1 Octopus bimaculoides | reverse complement strand
TAAACAAAAAAGAAACACATATATGCTGAACTATTGAGAGATCTACACGTATTACAGCCAGCCTATCAATTCAAATAGTTACCTTCAACTATTGAGGCACTGGTTTATATAACTAATTGCTTCAGGGCCAAACTTGGAGAGCTGGACTTCACAATAACCAGAAACAGCATGACTATTTTGGAAATTAGATTTAATGGAAATCTGTGTAAATATGCAATATATTCCAGCGATTTAACCTATGCTATGTACATAAGATTACGTAAACACACACACACACACACACATACATACATTTTTTTTTTCACTTTATCTAGTTTCAGCTCATGAGCTGTGGCCATGCTGGGGCACCGCCATTTGGTGTTGCTACACAATTTTACTACATGAATTTTACTTCAGGATTTGACATTTGGTGCATGAGAGATTTGATGCAGCTGCTCTCATCTGCGCCTCCTGCCGTGAAGTTGGTTCATCTGGGACACCTGACAGGAAGAGGTCCAGCCTTGTCTTGAAGACACCTACATTCACCGCATGCAGGTCTCTCAGGTCCTTCGGGAGGATATTGAAGAACTGTGGACCTTTGAAGCCCAGGCTATTGCAGTATCTTGTCCTACATCTTGATGGCAAATTTGGAGTCCTCGGCACTATGCAATGGCGTCCAGTTCTTTTATTTGTGTAATATATATATATATATATATATATATATATATATATATATATATATATATATATATATATATATATATATATGTGTGTGTGTGTGTGTGTGTGTGTGTGTGTGTGTGTGTGTGTATGTATGTCTGTCTGTCTGTATGTATGCATGTATGTATGTATGTATGTACATCTATCTATACATACATATAGATAGATGTGTGTGCGTGTGTGTGTGTAGAAATGTACATCTATATAGAAAGTTCAAATATATCGATCATAATGGCATACACATTCAAATAGTATATAGAGATACATGTGAAATTTATAGAAAACAAAAGATGAAGACAGGCGTATGAACAAGCAGCATATTTTACCTATATACACAAATAAATAGATAGATAGATAGATAGATAGATAGATAGATAGATAGATAGATAGATAGATAAATAGATAGATAAATAGATAGATAGATACATAATACATACATACATACATACATACATACATAGATGGATAGATAGATAGATAGATAGATAGATAGATAGATAGATAGATACATACATACATACATACATACATACATATATACATACATACATAAATAAATACATACATATACGTGTGTATGCATTATCCTTCATATGTGTTGTAATATGCATTTACGTAAGCATGTACGTATAGATATATGAATGCATACATGATTATATACGTATATCTATACATGTATGAGGGTGTGTGCTTGTATGTGATTGTGTCTGTGTACCTTTGTGATTGTGTGTATATATATATATATGTGTGTGTGTGTGTGTGTGTGTGTGTGTGTGTATAAAAATATATATAAAATATATATATATATATATATATATATATATACGTATGGCTTTCGTTCTTTCTTAAATCCGAATAATACTTGCTCTTTCTCGTGCACGCACTCCTTCCCCTCTCTCACTCCCTGTCTCTCTTTCTCGCTCTCCCCCCCCCTCTCGCTCGCTCTTTCTCTCTCTCTCTCTCTCCGTAACAATTCTACGTAGTAGGCGGAATTACTTTTTCTTCAAGAAACCAGGAATCAATAGTTACATTTGTTCGTGTGTTTTTTTTTTTTTGTTCAATCAAACAAACAACAACCACAAAAAAAAAACCCAACCTCCTCAGAGTTCATGCGCGTTTTTTTTTTTTTTCTTGATAAATCTCTTTGTGTATAAGTATGCTTATATGTATTTTAGCTATTGAGTTTGAGTAGATGTGTTACTCGTTTACCGTTTGTTTGATAGATTGGTAAGTCAGTTGGTCGTCCGGATTGTTGCCTTGCTGGATGGCTGGTTCTACATACTCCACATACATGCAAACATACATTTACATATATGTGTCCGTGTGTGTTTATACATGCAGTTCATACTCATGTGCTCATGTGTATGTATGTGTTTGTGTATGAGTGTGATACTCACTTTCTTCATTTCTTTTTTTCTACATTATTTATAGTACGGAAACTACCATTTCGTTTCGCTTTTTACTATTTGTGCCTTCACTCTAGCAAAAATAATTAAGACACCAGCAAGCAAAGTAAATACGTTTTTGCTTTATGTTTGTTTGTATTATTATTATTATTATTGTTCAGTAGTTTTATTTTTATAACGTGCTTTCACTTCACTACCGAGCGCAGCTCTGTGCGCCTTGGGTATTATTATTATTATTATTATTATTATTATTATTATTATTATTATTATTATTATTATTATTATTACTATTATAGGCGCAGGAGTGGCTGTGTGGTAAGTAGCTTGCTTATCAACCACATGGTTCCCGGTTCAGTCCCACTGCGTGGCACCTTAGGCAAGTGTCTTTTACTATAGCCTCGGGCCGACCAAAGCCTCGTGAGTGGATTTGGTAGACGGAAACTGAAAGAAGCCCGTCGTATATATATGTATATGTATGTATATATATATATGTGTGTGTGTGTGTATTTGTGTGTCTGTGTTTGTCCCCCAACATCGCTTGACAACCGATGCTGGTGTGTTCACGTCCCCGTAACTTAGCGGTTCGGCAATAAGAGTCCATAGAATAACTACTAGGCTTACAAAGAATAAGTCCTGGGGTCGATTTGCTCGACTACAGGCGGTGGTCCAGCATGGCCGCAGTCAAATGACTGAAACAAATAAAAGATAAAAGATTATTATTATTATTATTATTATTATTATTAGTAGTAGTAGTAGTAGTAGTAGTAGTAGTAGTAGTAGTAGTAGTAGTAGTATTTTGTAATGTAATGTAATCAATTCTCTGTATTCAAATTGATAATTTATATTATAAACAACATCTGTGAAGTTGTAGCAGTCATGCTTTTCCCTGTGTAAGTTTTCTATGAGAATCTGAAGCTATACGCGTCATGTTATTCGTTCAGTTGAATATCTGGCTCATACTTATGAAGAGCAGTGCACTTTATTTATGAGAAGTTATTGTTGTTGCAATTTAGCTTTAATCGGGCAGACATGCATCTCAGGACTGCCCAACCATGACCGTCCTATCTTAATTTCAAGGACAAAATACTTTGAGCTGCATTATTCCAGTGTTCTTAGTATAGCATATTGTGGTTGAACCTCTTTGTTATATTCGGAGAAAGAAGGCTGTGAGTGTTACGTGAAAGTAATATTTCCTTTTAAATTTCTTTAAGCAGCTTGCATGGCGAGGTTTTACAGAAAACCTGTCATTTTTCTGACGTTGTTATGTTGTGTTTGTGGTTCTTGATGATATTCCTGTTGTTGTTAATTATTTGGAGGCTAATCTTGATTGAGTGCACTTATAATACAACGCACTCTACCATAGTCGTGCTGTTTCATTATTCCTTACTGTTTTTGAAGCACAACATTTTCAAAAATCTTTTATATAGACTGATTTGACGGAGATATGGCAGTTATATTTGGTAAACCGTTTGACCACTTAAGGTTGGCTCATCTTTTTTCTTGTGATTCCCTGTGGAGTACATTCACCTAGAAATTACAGTCCATCGCTGTTATAACTATTGAAGGAAAATGAACTAAGCATCGCAGGCCAACAAAACAAATATGAAATACATTACTGAACTGCATTCATTCTATCATATAGTAACGTTTAACTCAACTATAGAAATAATTTATTGATAATGACTACATATACAGGCATGTAAATGTAGAAAAATGTTTCTGCAAAAGCAACATTGACAGCGCAGTACAGTAACTATGATGTTAATGTATACATTTCGAAAGTAAACAGCTTTTACATAAATATTGGGTAACGGAACACAGACACTTGATGAAAATCTATGAAACAAATAAAAAAGGAAATCATTAGAAAATCCCGGACTATGGTACAGAGATTCTACACTATATATATCCCCATACATACATAAATGTATACATACATACACTACATGAATAAATATATATACATATATATATATATATATATATATATATATATATATATATATATATATATATATATATATATATATATATATATATATATATATATATATAAATATATATATATATATATATATATATATACAAACATACATAAATACCTATATGCATAAATATATATAGAGACATATATGTGTGTGTGTTGTGTGTGCGTGCAGGTGTGTATATATATATGTGTGAAATTGTGCATGTGCCTACTTATCTATGTATATGTTTGATATATATATATATATATATATATATATATATATATATATATATATGTATGTATAGAGAGAGAGAGAGAGAGAGAGAGAGAGAGAGAGAGAGAGAGATACACGCGCACGCAACCACTATCTGGCTATTTGCCACTTTATGACATTAATTCTCAATAAGATGAAAGTGTACGCAACAGCTAATTTAAATATCTGATTGCCTTGCAATACATCTGAGTCACCATCGAAATACCATACTATTTGCAGACATCACCAATTCATTTATCCCTTCTTATAAAGCATAACAGGGATAAAATATGCACTTTAATCGATACGTTTTGGATCAAGGCGCATCACACTCAATACCCAAAGTGGTCAGCTAGTCGTAATATAATATGGCTTTATGTCAGTAACGCCAGCAATAGAAAATGAAAAGATATCGCATGAGATTTTAAGGGGTAGTGATTTCATCCCTTAGGAAAAGCTGTCTGCGTTTGACTGCCATTCATGGCAGGAAATGTTTAGTCTCAGATTTGTCTAATTGTGCAGCATCAGCGTTGGGCTCCATCAGAAAATATTAGATATATTATAATGAAAGGTTTATCACGGATATATCTACGAAAAGGAATGCCAGTTCTTGACTATGACGATGTGTGTGCCTTTATGTTCGTATGTATGTACGTTTATATATGACTATATATACATGTGTATATGTATATATGTATGTATATGATTACGTACACAGCCTATCATATGTATGTATGTATGTATGTATGTATGTATGCATGCATGTATGTATGTATGTATGTATGTATGTATGCATGTATGTGCACACAAACTCACACAGCTATATATATGGAGAGAGTGAAAGACCATTATTGAACAAATTTCTGCAATATGTGGGATCGAATACGGTGACCATAGATTCATTTTTCTTATAATAAAGGTAGGTGATTCTTTTCTCAATGTCTATATACATCCTTCTTTTTTTTTCTGCCTACTCTCTGATAAAAGAATGATTGGCATGAAGCTTCCACTTTCGAAACCGCCACCAGATCGTCAGATACCACAAATACGAACATACAAATATAGGTAGAAAGATAGACAGACAGACAGACAGACGATAGATAGATAGATAGATAGATAGATAGATAGATAGATAGATAGATAGATAGATAGATAGACAGACACAGACTGAGAAATGCAATTTCTATGCCCAATATATTAAATTAGTCAATTGAAGACACTGGCTCAAAGTTTTGCACATTGAGATTGAACCTGGAATCACGTTGTTACAACAAATCTTTTCAATCTATAACATGACCTCATTTCTACCTTAGTGTAACATGATCGACTTCCTGGACGACGAAATATCACAGTTTATTCTAGTTTGGTTTGATATCGGTTTGGTTTGATATCGGTTCACATAAATAAACCTAGAGAGCTATTTACGCTGAAGCTCAACCATTTCTTTCAAGTATAACCATTGCTGGAAGAAATCAAGGAATTTCTAATATGAATGCTATCAATAAGCATTATTGGTTCAAGGAGAACATCGGATATTGAGAATTGAACTTGGGTCACGAACTCAATCCGCATTAATTTTTCCACGGAACCAAGATGGCCAACAATAGCAATAAATAACCGATCATTAGAGATATGGGAACGTCTCTCTCTGGGCTATTTAGATATCAGTTTTTGTTCAATAATATTTGTAGAGTCTTTATTTTTGTTTTTTGTTTTTTAATTATTTGTATTCATGTATTGGAGATATCAAGACGAGAGTAATAAATTAAGACTAAAAGCGTTTACATCGATATCAGAGCTATCTCTTTCTTTGCCCCATTTTCTTTGTTTATATCTGTGTACGATATATATATATATATATATATATATATATATATATATATATATATATATGCACATATACATACACATATATGTATGTATATGTACACACCCACACACATATATATTCATATATATATATATATATATATATATATATATATATATATATATATATATATATATATATATATATATATACATACACATATATTTGTGTTTATGTACACACACACGCAAGTACGTATATATATATATATGTATGTGTGTATATATATATATATATATATATATATATATATATATATATATATATATATACGCATATATGTTTGTATGTATGTATGATTGAACTTCTGTATATGTATGTACGCCACTCTTGATATGTCATAATACCGGGAAAAAAATATCCAAGAAATGATCAATGTCTTTATAAAATAAGAACGACAGTAGTGCAACAATAACCCTATGCTCTAGAAGTTAAGAGACAAGAACACAGAGAGAAAGAAAAGGTCGGAGGAAAGATTTTCAAAAAATCAGCGAATGTAATCTCTTTTGAAGAACATTCTTCGAAAAAAATATTTGGTCTTTATATATAATATTTTGGAACAACAGCTAAAGTATTATGTTGTTCGCATAGTGTCTGTGTGTGTGTGTGTGTGAAAGAGAGAGAGAGAGAGAGAGAGAGTGTGTGTGTGTATGTGTGTGTATGTGTGTGTGTGTATGTGTGCGTGCGTGTGTATGTCTATTTATATATGCATACAAGCGTTACAATATACTAGCTTCATCTACTTCTATGTACATACACGCGTATGTATTCCTATGTATACAAATGTGTATATATACATGTATATGTACATATGTACATTCATATACATATATATATATATATATATATATATATATATATATATATATATATATATATATATATATATATATATATATATATATATATATATATATCGAAAATTATAATTTAGGCTATCTAAGAGATACCGCCATGATGAAAATAGCAGTCAAATCTTGACTTTAAACCACGATAAATGTTCATATAGCACACAGGAGCGAAGACGAAGAAACAAAATAAACTGGCAAAAATTACTGGATAATTCCAGTAATTATATATATATATATATATATGTTCCACACTCGAACCAATTCGAAATGGAAACTGTCCTCGTTCTTCACTATTCAAACTCGTATCATATTACTTGCGTAGTTTTTGGTGTAAGAAACCTGTTACTTACACATGCAGACACTTTAAAGTGCAGAGTGAAAACCTTGCATGTTGCACATGTTAGTATTTCAGGTGTTATGTTATCATTCTTGACCATCTTCTTTCTGGAGTGAACTAAACGATAGGAAATACGTATTTTTACACCCAGTAGAGATAATATTTGGCAAAAGTAGATCTGATTAATAAATCGATCTAACGAAATAATTTCATTACAAACTACGTGACTAGCACAGTGGCGTAATAAAGTCTGCTCTAAGATGCCATCTACAACAATTTGTCTCGCCTAAATTAAATGGATACGAAGCCTACGAACAGAAGATAAAGACAAGGCAACGAAAATATAGATATTGTCGACGGAAGAGGTGGGTAATGACGGTTATGATGGTGATGATGATGGATACTGGTGATAACGGTGCTGATTGTAATAGCAATGGGGTTGGTGGGGATGAAGGTAATGGACGTTGTCGTACTCAGTAGAAAATGTTTGTGGTGATGTTATTCGTAGCAATGATGGAGGTGGAGGTAACAGTAGTGTTGGACCTGGTACTGATGACCTCGGCGGCGGTGGTGGCTTCGATGGCGGCGGTGGCAGTGGTGGCAGCTTTGGTGGTGGTGGTCGTCATCGTCGTCGTCGTCGTGGCCATGGTCGTGGTTGTGGTGGTGGTGGTGGTATTGGTGATGGTGAGGATGATATGATGGAATGATAATGATTTTTTTTTTAACGTAATAGACACATTCCTAGCATCTCAAGTATGATGGATTGTTTATAACAGCGTTCTTGTAGTAGTAGTAGTAGTAGTAGTAGTAGTAGTAGTAGTAGTAGTAGTAGTAGTAGTAGTAGCAGCAGCAGCAGCAGCAGAAGCAGGATGGTGTTTCCTATTAAACTGACCTTCTTATTAGTAGCGGCTTTACTTATGCTGAGTTCAAGTCTGTCTTTAAGTATAGCACAGAGAATGGCGGTCCTTACCAGGTTTTTCTTTTATATATATATATTTAGAATATGACTATTGTTATAATCAGAAAGGTAGAGATAATGCCTATGAGATTGGTGCGTTTAATGTTTGGTTTTAAATAACTATAGATGAATGCTTACCAAAAACATTTAGGGAACCGGCGTTTTAGAGGTTAGCGATGTCGGGAAGGAAACACCGAGTGAAGTATTCTGCAAGGTGTGACAGGCGACACATGGAGAGAATGACGGGGTAATATGAAGGCATTGGCTTATGTTGGCTGAGAAAGCTATTGAGCAACAGTTGTTATAGAAGAGGTAATGAGATATCTCTTAGAAACAGTGTAAACTGTTGGGTAGAAATCCATGAATAAAATACGTTACTGGAAACAGAATGGTACTCAGCATTTTTTTATGTATAAAATTGTACTACGATGGTTTGAGTATATAGGCTGGCATTATTTTATAATTTAAATATTGACATATATGTCAAATATTTCAGCGGATCAATAACAACCTGAGGTCGAATTTAAGTATCGGACAACAGTTTGATTTTATTAATTTAGAAAGCAATTGACTATTGGAAATTCTTGAGTGAGAAAAAAGAATTAATATTTAAACGTAAAGTTCGAAGGATGATGATTATGTGAATAACAAGACGAAAGAGTTCATAGAACAAAGAAAAAGTGTAAAATATGAAAAGAATTATCGTCAATAATACATCAAGTAGTCGCGATGACACTGAATATTTTTGAGATTGTACAAAGTGATTGAGAGAGATCAAACGTTGTCTCTCAGAAGATTTGAATTCAGCACTGGAATTTGACGAAACACTTTCCTGTTGACAATATGGTTACTGATACGGTGAGGATTCAGTGATATTTATTTAGCCCGATGTGAGCTCTACGTGTTTAACAGGAAAACAATGCATATAGCAGTAAATGGCGGTTGTAAGCTTTTGTCCTAATGTTTGTCCTAATGGCTACTGAACCCTCATCGATTTGGTTAACTTCCACATTTGTGCAGACATTATTTCTACGAATTTCGTATATTGTTATAGTAAACATTTTTTTTTTAATGTTAATATGAATTGAGTATGTCTAATATAAAGTGAATTAGGAGTTTATGGAAAACGAGAAATTGATTGATTATAAACGCTTCATTTTCAGTTGGCAAATACCGCAGAATTGAAGTAAGCTCCTGACGAGTCGAATCTTTATGTTGCTGCTTATAAACATTTCATTATTCTTACGCACTTACATACTCTTCTGAGACCTGAACTTTGCATCTTCTTAGCTCTCATCCCGAATTAATCTTACAAAGGCGGTCGATAGACAGAATCGTTCAAACATCGGTCAAACAATTCACGTTAATTGATCAGGTCCTCTGCATTCTAGGTTCAACTCCCAGTGAGTTGAACTCTGACTTTCATCCTTCCATGTGCTGGGTTCGATTCTATAAGTTTTCCATTTTCTCTCTTTTTTGTCCCTTTATCGCTTACTCTCTCTCTCTCACTCACTGTCTCTCTCTCTCTCTCTCTCTCTCTCTCTCTCTCTCTCTCTCTCTTTCGTTCACTCTCTCTCTTTTACACACACATACATACATACACACATACACACACACACATTCACACACACGCACATATTATTCTTTTCTCCTTATCTCACACTCTCAAAAATGGCCCTCATCTGTGAGAAAGTCATAGCAAACAACTCACAATGTTCTTTGTCGAAAAATAATTGAGGACGGTTCTGCGAGAGACTCTTAAGCATCTCTGATTTAGTATACTACAAAAAGGCCCCTCAAAAAAGAATTAGCCATGGTCAGCGTGACGAAGGCATACCTCTCAGCACCTTTCCGTCTGAATAGCAGACTAGCAAAAAGAATAGACTCCGAAAGAAAGGCCTTTAGTTTTGCACTTAGCTTTCCTAGTTCAGCGTAACCCGACTTTTCGTGCGATATCACTTTTTCCAACGTCACTTCGTCCACGTCTTTTTGTCCGACGTCTTTATGTCAGATGAATTTTCTGTCCAACGATTTTTTGTCCAATTTTAAATAAATTCTTTAGAAAACAAGGTGAACATCAAAACCAAATACTCATTAAGAATTTTATCGATAGGATTTGTCGATGGACAAAAATAATCATCGGTCAAAAAGACGGTGGACCAAAAGGCGTGGACGAAAAGACGTTTGATGAAGTGACGTCGGGCGAAAAGACATAGCACCCTAGTTCAGATTCTCTTACGTCGACTTTGTCTTTCAGTAAATTACTGTTTCATAAAGGAGGAATTAAATTGAGAATATCTAGTCTGTTCGTGAGTTTGTACCAAATCTACAAAGTCATTATATAGGTGTGACAGTGTGGTAAGAAGTTTGCTTTCCTTCCACATGCTTCCCTGGCACGTCGGGAAAATGTTTTCTACAATAGCCTCGGGCCGAGCAAGGCTTTGTGAATGGATCTGTTAGCCGCAGACTGAAAGAAACCCGTCATATGTATGTGTTTATATATATGTATATATATATATATATATATATATGTGTGTGTGCATGTGTGGGCGTACGTATATGTATGTATGTATACACACACACACACACACACACACACACACATATATATATATATATATATATATATATATATATATATATATATATATATATATACACATATGTGTGTGCATATGCGTGCGTGTGTATGCGTCTTGTTTGTGTCTGTGCTTATACCTCACCATAGCCTTACAACCGGCATCGAGGCGTTTATGTCTTCGTATCTAGCGGTTAGATCAAAGAAACCAATAGAACAAGTACCAGTCTTAAAAAATTATGTTCGGGATCCATTCGTTCGACTAAAATTATTCAATGCTGTGCCTCAGCATGTCCGCAGCCTAATGAGGAAATACAAGTAACAGATAACAAATAAAATATTACGTTTAATATATTTCTGGGCAACGGGCAATGAATTTACAGACCTGTTGAAATAGCAAACACTATATTTCCGGCTTGAGATAGCAGTGTTTCTTATTCCGAGTTCAAATTCAGCAACGTTTATTTTGTTATGCACCTTGCTTGGGATAGGTTACAGATAACACTATTCAAGGAGGATACATATCTACCACTTAAAATCTATGAGATCGTGCCTATATTAGAAAACAATATATTTCTGTGCAACAAAGGAGATTTTTTTGGAATATAGCGTTTATATTCATTCTCATAGTTTAAAAATAACAAATAAACATGAAATAACATGAAATGTCAGACTTTCTTGGAGCAATACTTGTGATACAAATATGTTAAATGTTCAAGCAAATTCTTTGAATTAAGAACATTGGTCAATATTATAAGAAAAAGGAATAATCTATATAACTTTCTACTTGAAATTTTAATAGTTAAAAATAAATTGATATTTCTTATTGAATGCATATGTATAGTACAAACATATAATCACATGATTGCACACATGTATATATATATATATATATATATATATATATATATAATGTATGTATGCATATATGTATGTACTGCTATGGATAAAGGAAATAAAATATTGAATAACATATATCATCTTGGTCTTTCGAAAACTTTCACGTTATATAAATTCAACATTTTCCAGTAAATTTTACAATGAATAACTAATTTTTTCACCATTTTTATCTGTTGAAATTAAATTCAATAATTTGTGCCTCTTTACATATGTCTTTATTTCTTCTTTTACTCCATTCTAATTTGTTGTTGTTGTTTTTTTTTATATTTTCTTAGTTTCTTTGCAATTTTTCTTTTTCTTCATTCTCACTTTGTTTGTTACTATTTTCTTTGCTTTTGCAGTTGAATTTTTTTTACCTCATTTTCTTCGATTTCGTTTCTTTTAATCAATGTTTCCGGTACAACAGCCATTTTGTTCACTTCAAACTTCTGTTTCAACGGTTTTTCATTTCAAACTGTGACATTTTCAAGTTCATATTACGTTCAATTTAGCAGTTTCAATTCTTCTAGAGTCTCTCTCTCTCTCTCTCTCTCTCTCTCTCTCTCTCTCTCTCTCTCTCTCTCTCTCTCTCTTCTCTCTCTCTCTCTCTCTCTCTCTCTCTTTCTCTCTCTCTCTCTCTCCATCTATTTCCCACTCTCCCGCCCACTCTTTCACCTTCTCGACCTCTTCTCTCTCTCCT
>NC_142932.1:25173136-25200636 GCF_046866305.1 Octopus bimaculoides | reverse complement strand
ACACACACATACACACAAACACAAACACACACAGGTAAATACATCCCCGCAGATATATACTTGGTTCCGATCTTGTGATCAGAGTAATTCAAAACTAAGAAGTGAATATTAAAAGCGAAGTCTTTTATAATAAAAGTTTAATTATATTCATATAACATGGACACAGTGTTTCAACAATGCCTGTATTCGTTAAGCTTCATCAGGAGGAAAAATAACAATGAAACTTCGTGAATACACAATTTCCTGAAACTGTGACCAAATTGCAAGAACGTAAATTCATAGTCCTACACATATACGTACGCAAATACACACACACACTCACACACATATTTCTACATGCATACAAACATACATCAATTCAATGCATCATCCATGCGTAAGTACACACATACATACATACATACATACATATATATATATATATATATATATATATATATATATATATATACAGACATACATACACGGAATTTATTTTAATAATATGCTTAATAAACATAAGCTAAGTATAATTGTGAAGGATAGCCATATTATCAGTAACCAGGAAGAAAAATCAGATCCAGTTCCGTTCCTTTCATGTCATTTTCTTCAATATTCATTTACTTTCGCCTGTCTACCTGTTAGGTGTTATGATACTAACTGACGAAAATATTAACCTAATAAGAACTTATGTATTAGGGTCTTTCTTTTTTCATTTATGGTGAAAGTTCGGTAAAAACCAGTGCATCCAAAATATTGGATACTAGCTTGAGACAATGGGACCGAAAGGACACTTGACTCTATAAGCACCAAACCTGTACGCTATGCTTTAGCTGATACTCACCCAATCGTGTTTTTTTATACAAGAAAGCGAAATGTATCGTCTGACAAAGTTATTCTTTCACACCTTATATATTTGTGTGTATATGATAGCGTGCCTATGTGTCTGAATGTGCAGCTGTGTCTATGTACGTAGGCATTTATTAGCGTACCTGAAGGCGCATGGTTCAGTGGTTAGAGTGTCGGGCTCACAATCATGAAGTAGTGAGTTCGATTCCCGGAACGGACTGTGTTGTGTTCTTCAGCAAGACACTTTATTTCACCTTGCTCCAGTTCACTCAGCTGTAGAAATGAGTTACGTCACTGGTGCCGAGCTGTACTGGCCTTTACATTTCTCTTCGATAACATCGATGGAGTGGACGAGAAAAACTTGTTAGCATGGGCGACTGCTGATCTTCCATAAACAAAGACTTGTGTTCCTTGAGGGGGGACTTTCTAGGTGCAATCCCACGGTCATTCATGATCGAAGGGGTTCTTTTTTATGTATGTGTAATGTATACATAATAACTAAAATAAATATTTTTCCATTCACTCCTTAAAACTTTCATGCATATTTGTAAGCATGTGAACTAATATATATATATATATATATATATATATGATATACAGTCAATTTATTTATCACCGTAGTAAAGAAACTACATTTCCTTGGGTATAAATCATAGTATAATACATTTATAATCAAA
Source organism: Octopus bimaculoides (assembly GCF_046866305.1). Lineage (NCBI taxonomy): Eukaryota > Metazoa > Mollusca > Cephalopoda > Octopoda > Octopodidae > Octopus > Octopus bimaculoides. Next base: position 25,199,131 of record NC_142932.1, on the reverse strand, counting down.
ACTTTGTGCATAGCCGCATGAGAGGAAAGTTTAATTAAGTTGCACCCAACTAGTATCATTCATGCCACTCATTCTATCATGATAGTTTGAAGTCACTTCAACTTGGCACTCAACTAATGCATCCAAATGCCAAAGATCTAAAAGGATGGTAACACCTCGAAGAAATTGATCTCATGGAAACATAGAAAGTAGCAAAATTCACATTATATCGGTTCTTCGTTGCTAACTGGACTCTCGTTGCCGACTGCTTTCATACAATTCAGTCAGTCTGTCTCTGGCTGACATCATTCTACCTTCCTTCTAAGAAATTTACATGATAATGAGAAAATGTGCTTACTCCTTTCATTCTCTCTTTCTCTTTCTCTCTCTCTCTCTCATTCTTTCTCTTTTCTTCTCATACACATATCGTGTCAAAATGGCAGAGTTATAACGCCAAACAGTCCAAGTTTATATAGCTAGGCATAGAGCATAGAACTTGATAAATATGTCTGTGAATACTGTCATAATGAATGATCGTCCAAACTCAACACCAGTTATATATAACACTGAGATAGCCATACAACTTCAAATAGGAAACTTTAAATTTGAAGTTCCAAATGATAGATTATATATCTAATCTAATGTAAATTTTGACAACATAACTACTAAATAATATATGTATGTGATAGAGAGAGTTTGTCTATGAATGTATGTATAGACATATAAACATTGTGTGTGTTTCTGTATGTGTGTGTATTATTCATACATACATACATACATACATGTCTATGTGTGTATATATACATATACACCATACACACACACATACACACAGAGAGAAAGAGAGAGGGAGAGAGCGAGACCAGTGTTCAATTTGTTTGAAATAAAAGCCAATTCTTCCTCCAATCATGATCTTGGGCTTAGAAAAAGAAAATCAGTTTCGACACAATGTCTACAACTATAACGTGACGGCCATGTCCACAAGCTCTGATCTTGGTCTCTTTTATGACTAAGATTTTCATTTCGTTTAAGGGTATTATATTAGGTCAGCTTTGTTTGAGTTAGCCTCTGTATATTAATGATTTTTATTATTAATTCGATCCACTATTAACCTTCTATTATAGTTTCTTTCACATCTATGATGCATCATGCGAATTTAAGTTTATCCCAGTGCTTCAGCGATACAATAATCTATCGACCTAGGAACAATTAAAGGTACTGTTAACTGTGACTCGATATGAACTTAGAACATACAAAACTTAAAAAGTAAGGTAACAGAAGCAACATTTAATCACAGGATGCATGTTTATTTAATGACTGTTTGATATACAGTGGGTTTGATATACAGACCCACAGACACACAGACTGACTGCCTCACTGACAGACAGATTCACTGACTCACAGACAAAGACAGACAGACAGGCAGGCAAATAGATAGATAGATAGATAGATAGATATTGAATGTATTTATAAAATGAATAAGTATAAATAAATACGTGTATATATATATGCATAAGAGTAAAAGAATATACATGCATACATACATATATATATATATGCCCGCATTCATATGCATATATGCATGTATACACCTTTATACGTATGTGTTTGTGTGTGTAAATGTATGCACGTACGTATGTATGTATTATGTATGTATGTAAGTATGTATGTATGTATGTATGTATGTATGTACGCACACATATATCATTGTTGCTGATCTCAGCGTTGCCAAGAGGATGAAGTTAAACGATCTTTTGAACGATGATACATCTACAGTACTAATGGCCGCGATAAAGTACTTCGTCAGTGTTTTTAATAGATCTTGTTTTTCAATTGATGTATCTTAGCTCTAAACTTAACCTCTGAACTTTGACTTTACCTCAGCAGTTTCTTTTTTTTTTTTTTCGTTTTCGTTTTTTTCTAAAGTCTCACGTGTAAACTACGGAAACAACCGAAAAGTTTCCGTAATATTATTTTTCTGTTTTTAGATGGAGGCGTGGTATTTAGAAATAATCGATACTGAATCATTTTTATTTCACGGCAAAACATTTATTCATTTCTTTTTTATTGTCTTTCTGGGGAAAATAAAGGAGAATTTATTTTTAGTTAAATTAATGTAACCGCAGTGAGCGAATGAAGTTACTCATGATGCAGCGTTTGACCTTGTCAGAACTGCAAAGCCACAGGTTATACATTTTATGAACCGTGAGTACGTTCCGTACCAACTACATTAAAACATTTCTATTACGTCCATGAATCTGACTTCCATATACGCATGATATGCATGTCTAACACCAATTAGCAAGGTCATTCATAGCTAAAGAAGGACACAACACATAGGATAGTAATGCCCGACGGGGAAAAGATTAAAGTTTTCTTCGTATACGTTGCAGCTGTGAGAAGTTTATAGCAATAAAATGGATAACCAGTTTGAGTACTTTGTCATATAGAGCTGTTCCTTGTCTTTCTGTCCACACGTATCATTTATTAACACTAGTTGCCATAGCGTGGTAGGCTTTTATGACTACACATATGGCGGACTTTAACCTGATCCACACCCGTCATCTTCTTTCACTTTAATTTCTTTCGCATAGATTTCATTCCATTGTTTTCTACCAATAATGTTTGTCGTCTATGATCGTACATTAATGCTTCTCGGTATTCATTCTTTTTCTTTTTTTTTTTCTTTAAATCACCATTGATTTAGACATTGCATATTAAGCATGACTGATAGCAATTAGTCCATTAGGCGTATATTTTCTCTTACACAGATCTTATTGCATTTAAATGAATAAGATGTTTTATATATATATATATATATATATATATATATATATATATATATATGTGTGTGTGTGTGTGTGTGTGCACGCGTGTGTGTGTTTGTGTGTATGCACGCATGTGTGTGCGTATGTGTATCTGTATCGGTTTTTATTGCTCCATTACCACTTGATACCGGTGTTGGCGTGTTTACGTCCCCGTAACTCAACGATTCGGCAAAAGTGACCGATTGAATATATAGAAGTGTATATACATATATATATATAAAAACAAATAGTAAATGAGTATATGCATATATACGTACAGGTATGTGCATACCGACATCCACCTGTATGTATAGGTGCATATCTGGGTACAGGACATTGGAAACAAAAAGTAGACGAGAAAACACACAAGCCAACATAGAGAACATTCTACTTCATCAGCTACCCCCGTTTTAACACCGGCGTTTCGAAGAGCTGGGCAGGACGCATCGCTAAAACGGCTCTTCCCATGGATAGCAAATTAAATTTGTATACACAAATTAAACCTTGCCATGGAGGAATGTAGTGGCGGACAAAAAACAAGACAGGAAAACAAACAGAAAAGGCTATACGGCCAGACGGGAAAAGTTATGTGTATGAATGCTGTGAGGCACGAACTTGAAAGTGGGGACGAAGTAAGTTCGCGTGTTTGCTCTGCGATAGCCAAGGAAGAAAAGGATTATTGACCGGAAGCATGTGACCGTGCCGGCGTAAGGCGAAGAGAGAGAGAGTGGTAGAGGGAGAAACAAAGGGAGGAAGTAGAAGAATAGGTGAGCAACGAGAGGAAAAGAGAAAGAGAGGAAGTACGAGGGGGAAAAAGGAGATACGTAGTAGTAACAGAGGAAGAACGAGAGGGGTAAAAGAGATACGTAGTAGTAAAGAGGAAGAACGAGAGGGTGGAAAAATGATAGAGGAAGAGAAAGAGAAAGATATAGAGTAGCGTCGGAAAATATAAAGTTACGAAAATTACTTACAGATTGGTGACGCTGCGTTCGGTCATGTAAAAACCAATAGTAAATGAGTATATGCATATATACGTACAAGTATGTGCATACCGACATCCACCTGTATGTATCGGTGCATATCTGGGTACAGGACATTGCAAAACAAAACGTAGACGAGAAAACACACAAGCCACATAGAGAACATTCTTCTTCATCAGCTACCCCCGATATATATATATATATATATATATATATGTGTGTGTGTGTGTGTGTGTGTGTGTGTGTGTGTGTGTGTGTGTGTGTGTGTGTGTGTGTGTGCGCGTGTGTGTGTGTGTGTGCGTGTGTGTGTGTGTGTATATATATCTTGCTTCTTCTGTCTCTCTCTCTCACTCTCTCTTTCCATTTCTCTCTCCCTCTCTCTTTCTCTCTCATATTCACATATAAGCACACACACACACGCACGAGGACGTAAATGTTACGGGGACGTAAACACGCCAACACTGGTATCAAGCGGTGATGGGGCAATAAAAAGATATATAGACACACATACGCACACACGCGCGCACACGTACACGCACACACACGCGCACACGTACACGCACACGCACACGCTTGCACACACATACGATTGGCTTCTTTCAGTTTCCGTTCACCAAATCCACTCCCAAAACTTTGGACGGCCCCAGGCCATAATAGAAAATACTTGCCCAAGGTACTACGCAGCGGCACCGGAATCATTTGGTCGGAAGGTAAACACACAAGCACACAAACACACTCACTCGCACGCATACACACACACGAATGAGTGCACAAACGAGAAAACGTGGGACTTAACACGTTTGGCAGAAATTACCTTCCCAACCAAATGATTCCGGGTTCAGTGCCGCTGCGTGGTACCTTGGTCAAGTATTTTCTATTAAAGCCTGGGGTCGTCCAAAGCTTTGTGAGTGGATTTGGTGAACGGAAACTGAAAGAAGCCAGTTGTACGTGTGCGCGAGCATGTGATAGTGTGTGTGTGTGTGTCTATGTGTATGTGCTCGCGTGTGTGTGTGTTTGTGTGTATGCACGCGTGTGTGTGCGTATGTGTATCTTTATCGGTTTTTATTGCTCCATTACCACTTTATACCGGTGTTGGTGTGTTTACGTCCCCTTAACTCAACGATTCAGCAAAAGTGACCGATTGAATATATAGAAGTGTATATACATATATATACGCATATATGTATAGTGGGGGCGCTTTCAGTATTTCTTAATCGAAAATAATGCAAGGTATAAAAAGTTAATAATACATGTGTATAGTGAGTGCTGTTACTTGGTATTTCGATATTTCGGGCTTAGCACTCTCATTCAGGAAATTAGTACTAACCGTCAATTTGTATTATTAATATTTTCTAAGTCACATCATTTGGCTTCAAAAACATATCTAAATCATTAATATATAAGAGAGAAATTTGAAGTACCTAAACACAAGCCTTAATTTCATGTCTTCTCTCGCTCCTATTTGTATGTCAATGAGTGTGGTCCAAGCTATTCCATATAATACGCTGTATTTGAACATTTATACACCAGTCTTTAAAGCAATTTTAGTTATTGTTCTTGGCACTCCGTCGCTTACGACGTCGAGGGTTCCAGTTGATTCGATCAACGGACCATCCTACTCATGAAATTAACGTGCAAATGGCTGAGCACTCCACAGACACGTGTACCTTTAACGTAGTTCTCGGGGATATTCAGCGTGACACAGTGTGAAAAGGTTGACCCTTTGAATTACAGGCACAACAGAAACAGGAAATAAGAGTGAGAGATACTTGTGGTGGAAGAGTACAGCAGGGTTCGCCACCATCCGCCGCCGGAGTCTTGTGGAGCCTTAGGTGTTTTCGCTCAATAAACACTCACAACACCCGGGTCTGGGAATCGAAACCGCGATTCTATGACCGCGAGTCCACTGCCCTAACCACTGAGTCATTGCGCCTCCACTAAGCAATTTTAGTAAAACAACCCAATCTGCGTGTCAGCCTCCTGCGCAGAACAGCCCGGCACAGCTACGTTACTTGCGTTTACTATACTTTCTACGGTCGCCATTTTAAATAGTAATTCATAGCAACGGTTTTATGAAAATTAATTTCTAACGAAATGAAATTTAATATTTTTCCATAGAATTTGTAAATGTCATGCCAAATAAAAGCCAATAATTTAAAATAATAAATAATTAATAGCAAATAATAATAATTGTTATTATTATAATCATTGTAGAAGCAGCAGCAGAAGTGGTGGTGGTAGTAGTAGTAGTAGTAGTAGTAGTAGTAGTAGTAGTAGTAGTAGTAGTAGTAGTAATGTTGATGATGATGATCATCATCATAATGGTGGTGGTCGAAATATGACCACCGCTAGCAACAACACCAATAATAATAATAATAATAATAATAATAATAATAATAATAATAATAATAATAATAATTGAACTAATGATGGTGTGTTGGTGGTGGTGGTGGTGGTAGCGGTTATGATGAGGATGATGATGATAAATTTAAAGAACCGAAAATAAGTGATGATTAGATCTGTTAAAAGCGAAATTTATAGCTTGTGTGTTGTGATGACAATGTTTCTGTTGATTCTATTGCATGTGCGCATACGTTCAGGGAGAGAAAGAGAGAGAAAGAGATGAAAGAGAGAAAAATAGATGGAAGAGAGGGAGAGAGAGAGAGAGAGAGAGAGAGAGAGAGAGAGTAGGAGAGCAAACAAACAAAATGGAGGAATACCTAAAATAAGACTTCATAATGTTACGTCATCATCTGAACCTTGGATATCGCTCTGAGAACAGATTCTTCCCACCGTTCTCGAGGATCCTTAAAAGGGTCATTTGCCATTGAAAATAAAGGATATCAAGATCAAGAAATCGATGACGTTTCTTTTGTTGTTGTTGTTGTTGTTGTTTAGCCGCAGTCTCCGATTCTGCCACTCTCTTTGTGACTTGTGCTCACACCACGTCTTGCCTCTCTCTAGCATCTATTTTTCATACAGTTTCCAATGTAGTACTTTCGCTACATGGTCGTGTCTTGTGAATAGAATATTACTAGCCTTGTGCAAAAATTTGAAACCATTATAAAACAGAAAGCTCGCAGAACTGCCTTCATACCGGGCAAAGTGCATAGCAGTATTTTTTCTGGATCTCTATGTTCTGGGTTCAAATGTCACATAGGTCAACGTTGCCTTTTATCCCTTCGAGGTTGATCAAATAGTATACTAGTGAACTTCTGACTTCAATATAATTGAATTAACGCTTCAATAAAAATTGCTGGCTTTGTGAAAAAGATTGAAACCATTCTAAGACAGTGAGCTAGAAGAGACACCAGCACTTTAGATACAATGCGTACAGACGTTTCTTTCGACTCAACGTTTTGAGTTCAAATTCCGTCGAGATCAATTTGCTTTTCATCCTTTCTGGATCAATAAAATAAACTACTAGTTATGAGCTTCAGTTGATGTAATCGTCTAGCCCCGTCATTCAAAATTTCAAACATTGTGTCTATAGTAGAGATAATCCTTTCTATTATAGGCACAATGCCTGAAATTTTTCGGGGAAGGAGACTAGTCGATTACATCAACTCCAATGCTCAACTGGTACTTAATTCAATCGACCCTGAAAGGATGAATGGTAAAGGCGACCTCTGCAGAATTTGAACTCAGAACATAAAGACGGACGCTAAGCATTTTACCCCGGGGGGGGGGGGGGCTAATGATTCCACCAGCTCGCCACCTTCGTTAATTATGATTTGGTGTTCTTATTCACAAGACCCACTTTATTCGCTTGTCCTTATTTTTACTATTGCTTTTCTTGTTATCGCTCTTGTCTAATTTGTTGCCATTGTTATGCACTTTCTCCATTGTATTTCTCGGTGGACAGGGTGGGTGGTTTCAAATTACAGTTTTGTTCAATATTTTTTATTTATTCATTCATTCAGTCATTTATTTATTATTTGGCGTTCGTTAATGCAAATTTCCATATCATCGTTGCTGTTATTATTGTTACTAATCTTAACATTTGTTGATGTTGTTCTTATTGCGACTGTTTTCATCTCACTTTCTCTGGCATTTCTTTTTACTGGTGTTCTAAGCAACGTTTCTCTTCTTCAGCAACGTATTTTTCTTGAAATGTGTCTCCATTTCTTTATTCTTTTATACTTCTTTGTGTATTTGTTTATTTTAGGTTTTTCTTGAGGGTGTTGTATGTTTGTTGCTGAAACATTTTTAAGACTTTTAATGTGGTTCCTGTATTTGTTGCTGTTGTTGTTTGTTTCGTTTGATTGCTTGTTGTTATTGTTTAATCTCCTGTCTTAATTCTAGATTGCAATTGTCTAGCTTAATCTCCACTTCATTCTTTTCCCCCCATCTCTTTCTCCCTCCTCTCTCTCTCTCCTCCTCCCTCTCTCTTTCTCTCTATCTCTCACTAAAACTCTTTCATATCTTCCCCCTCTTTCTAACTATACGTGTAAGTATATGTTTATAGGTTTTGTTCTCGGTACATGTATATCTATATATATGTATATATATATATATATATATATACATATAGACGTGTGTGTGTTCATCTATACACACACACACACACACACATATATATATATATATATATATATATATATATACAGATATATAGCTAGATAGATATACATACATATGTATATATGTATGTATATCTATATACATACATATATATATTTGTATGTAAGTACATATAAAGTTGTATGTGTACACATACATATATATATGTGTGTGTGTATGTATGTAGGTCTGTATATACATAGTCCTAAACATATGACTATATATGCGAATATGTATATATTCATCTATAGACAGATACATAAACACGTACCTGTACACACACATAAATATACATATATGTGTATGCGTGCGTGTGTACGCATGCGCACGCGTGTGTGTGTGTGTGTGTACGTGTGTGTATGTATGTCTGTGTCTATATACGTATAGGCAGTCTGCGATTCATTTGCCTGTGTGTATAGATGTGTATTCCATAGAGAAAGAACGGCGAAATATATTCGCATCTTATTAACTTGTTCCTATGAGAAAAAAAGCTGACACGTACGGCTTCTAAGCAGGAAAAGTAAAACCTGGATAGTATGAAATAGAAAGTATATGTTTGCGAGCACGAAACGGTCTTGGATAAAGCAATCAAAAGCTTTCAAACAAGCACAGAGCACAAAATTCGAAATTTGCATACATGCATATATGTCTGCTTGTATATATATATATATATATATATATATATATATATATATATATATATATATATATATATATATATATGTACATATACACAACTGCATCTATGTAAATTTCAAATCTAGAATATATGCTCACGCACTTAGATGAATATACATGCTTATTTGCGTGTACATACGTGAGTTGACATACATGCTCACATATAAATGTATATATATACACATATTTATATATGAATACATATATATATATATATACATATACATTCATGTACAATTATATTATATATTTTATAGACTGATATGTATATATACGCACGAGTATATATATATATATATATATATATATATATATATACATATATATATATTCACATATATATCTAATATAATAAAATTAGTTTGTGTGCGTGTGCGTGCGTGCATGCGTACGTATGTTCCGCATGGTATCGAAAACGAGGTTGGTTCGCACAATTTCGACAACTGTAGCTAAGGGAACCAACACTGCCTGAACAATCTTTAAATACATGGAACTTTACCAGGGAATGAATCTTCGAAGATATATCGTCAGTTTTATTAGTAATATTTAGTGAATAATCTTTTAATGTGAAGTATACATATCTGTGTATATATATATACATACACACACACACACACGCACATGTTTTTATGTATGCATATATCTGTGTGTGTGAGCGAGTGTACGCATATGAGCATATATATTCACACACACATACACACACACATACATATATATATATATATATATATATATATATACATATTTTTTATGTATGCGTATCAAAGAGTGTACGTGTGTTTATATATTTGGACATTTTTACGTGTGTCTGTATAATATACCAACACATGTATATAGAGAGAGATATATATGTGTGTGTATGTGTCTATGTATGTATTTGTATGTATGTCTGTACGAATAATTTGTGACGATGGAACATTGTGGTCCTTACATGATATTTGGCAGGCAACCATCTATGCGTTTCGATTTCGGATTTGGCCAAGATTGTACTTCCTGTATGTAATTCTAAGATGAAGTTCCAAAGTTTAGTCCGAGGTTAAAAGTTCAAATGTCTTACTAGGTCACTAGTACAGATCAAATTGCTTCATATTGAGGCATGTTTATCCGTTTTGTTTTTAATATTTATCAATATTTCTGTTATTGGTGATTTATAATAAGTCGTATTATAGTAGTTTTTCCAGTATTATCATCATCAACGTAATAATCAATTAGCCATTTTCAAGCTTTTGTATATATGCAGACACATACAAAGACATACACATATGCATACAAACATGTATGCATATCTCTATGCCGTGCCATACCACGAGCCCTTAATTCTTGAGAGAATTATAGAAGCATCATAGTGACTTACGAAGTTCCTTGTCGATTGTTAGAACTGGTGGTGATAACGTCTTTCGATGATGGACCACAGACGCATTTATATAAAATAAGATTTGCATTTTAACATAAGAGGTAAATATTTCTTATTATATACCTCTTTGAATATATATATATATATATATATATATATATATATATATATATATATATATATATATATATATTCATACATATACGTGTATTCATACATTCATACATACACACGTCCATACATACATGCATTGTGTGTGTGTGTGTGTGTGAAAATGAATATACAAAAATCATGTTTTTACATAAAAATGTCACCATGTGTCGGTTTTTCTGTCAAAATATTAGGGTACGTTTAACACAAGGCGCGCTCTACACAGGAAAATGGAGAAACAATGACATTTTATTAAATGGTTTATCGGTTATTCCAACTTATTTGTTTCAAATATGTTGTAGAATGCATTTTTCGTCCTTCTGATACAAGAACCACGTGTAAATCTAGTTCCAGACTTTGGAAGTGAAAGCTATACCAGCCACTAAACTGGACGCCACTGCAGTGTACGAACGACCCTCTCCGCTCCGTAGTGGCTAAAGGCACTGTACTGTAACAGCTTGTTTCGAAGACCCATAAATTTTCAAAACCTTCCCAAACAGCCTAACATATCTCCGATATGTAGATTTAGGTGTTTTCAAAATACATTTGAACAATTTTTTGACTGCGGTACCAGATGAACCAACATTGCTACAGGAAACACACCGAGGTGCACTCATGTCTCGTTCTGTAATTTATCAGAAACTTTTCCTGAAAGAAAGCCGGCAACCAAGTATGAAATAAAAGACAAGTATGAAATAAAAGACAAGTATGAAATAAAAGCTCGACTTTGCCTTTCATCATTTTGGGGTCGATAAATTAAGTACCATTTGCGTACTGGCGTCGATCTAATTTACTGGCCCCCTCGCCAAAAATTTCGGGCCTTGCACCTAGAAGAGAAAACAATATATATATAGGCATATGCATGTAGCATGTATTGTGTGTATGTGCTTATATATAGATATACGTGTGATGTGTGTATGTGTGTGTATGTGTGTCTGTCTGTCTATCTGTCTATCTGTCTGTCTGTCTGTCTGCCTGTCTGTCTGCCTGTCTGTCTGCCTGTCTGTCTGTCTGTCTGTCTGTGAGTGTGCGCGCGCACCTTATGAGCAGTAAACTATTGGAGGAATACATATTTCATATACACGTCATATTCTACGTAAATGTAGTATAATTGATATATATGTTTTACGATGTAAAGCATAACCTTCAGAACTCTTGACAAACATATCCTGCCGATTTGAGCTTTCTTTTAAATTCTTCTCTCTTTTTCTTTTTTTGATTGTGGTGGGGTATGCAATTGGTGCGTTTGTTTACATACGTAAGACACATTTCCCCCACTTTTTCATTGAAGAAAAGTAACAAAACTAAGCAAAACATGACTAAACAAATGTTTTCATTAAGTACTTATTAAGATGAATCTCATCTCTCCCAGTACGATAATGTAGATGGCTGAACACTTGTTTACACTTGTAATTTTATAATTTCGTATAACGGTGATTGATTTTTTCACAGAGGTTCTTGCAGAACACCTGCGGAGTGAGCTCATCAAATACATATACATACATAAATAATACACACACACATATATATATATATTGTTTAGGAAAAACATATCCAAATAAACAGAATTCTCACCTTACCAAAAACGAACACTCTCATACACATTATGCATGTACGCACATATAAATAGGTGTGTATATGTATGTCTGTATCTATGTATCCATGTATCTTTATTTTTATATATATATATATATATTTTTTTTTTTTTTTTTTTTTTAAAGTTTCAGCTTAGAGCTGCGGCCATGCTGATGCACCACCGTGTCTATATATATATATATATATATATATATATATATATATATATATATATACTTTTATTCTTTTACTTGTTTCAGATTGCGGCCATGCTGAAGCACAGCCTTTAGTCGAACAAATCGACCCCAGGACTTATTGTTTATAAGATTAGTACTTATCATATCGGTCTCTTTTGCCGAACCGCTAGGTTATAGGGATGTAAACATACCAACATGCGTTGTCAAGCAATTGTGGGGGAACAAACATAGACACACAAACACACACACATATCTGTGTGTGTGTGTGTGTGTGTGTGTGTGTGTGTGTGTGTGTGTATCCCAGCCACATGGTTCCGGCTTCAGTCCCACTGCGTGCATCTTGGGCAAGTATCTCCTACTATAACCTCGGGTTGACCAAAGCCTTGTGAATTGATTTGGTAGACGGAAACTGAAAGAAGCCCGTCGTAAATATATACATATTTGTATTTATGTATCTGTGTTTGTCTCCACACCATCGCTTGACAACCGATGTTGGTGTGTTTACGTCACCGTAACCTTAGCGGTACGGCAAAAGAGACGATAGAATAAGTACTAGGCTTCCAAAGAATAAATTCTGGGATCGATTTGTTCGACTAAAGGCGGTGCTCCAGTATGGCTGCAGTCAAATGACTGAAACAAGTAAAAGAATAAAAGAATAAATACATACATACATACATGTGATATGGCAATACCGAAAAACGATATTCAGTTTAGTTAGACTGTAAATTTAAAATCCTACCTAGCATCAACAAACAGTGATATACTGTATTTGATTCAATGAAATCTACCTTTTGCCTTTACAATAGTATTGGAGTTATGCAAAAGGGAACTATCAATTCTCAGTATAAAAATCCTACTTCGGAACAAAACCAAATGTTTGTCAGACGATGATAAAATGTATTGTATCAATTTCATTACATTTATTGTGTTTGTATTTCGAGGCATAGAGCCATGAAATCATTCGAGTAGGATTTTATTTCGGAAAAGAGAAAGAGAGCAAAATGGAATTATGTAAATTATTTAATCCAACTTTTCACGTTTCTGCTATTCCACGCCTTTTACAAAATTTATAATGAGTAGTCATCGATAAAAGATTTTTGTTCAATTTTGTAACGTATGTTTTGTTTTCTTTCTTTTGTAGGTAAGTGAATGTTCTTTGTATAATGTGCAGATAAAACTTCAAAGTTACAGAAAGGTAAGTTAAGGTGTTGTTGTTTAAGTTTATAGTGAGAGTGTATGGAAAATGGATGAAAGTTTGAATAAATGAAAGAATGGAATGAGGAAAATATGGTAGGAGTCATATAAATGGTGAAAGATTGGATGACTGAAAAGTGTTGAATGAAAGAATGACTGAAAGAAAGAAATAAATAAAGAAAGAAAGAAAGAAAGAAAGAAAGAAAGAAAGAAAGAAAGGGAGGAAGGAAATTGTGGCCATAATAGTAGAAGCGTGTTCAAACGACGGCATAGTTTTTGCATTATTTTGCTAATTCTCTATTAACCAATCAAAGAATCGTTTAGGAGAACTATAAAGTTAAGCATGATGCTTAGATTATTCTATCTCGGATTTAGAAAATAACTTTCTGAATCCATAAAAAAGAAGTCGTTCGCTTCCTTTGTAAGACATGATGATAATGATGAGAGATTACTTAACACTTTGGGGACGTACTAATCAATACATTCTTTATCATACGTGTGTTAATAACTCCGGTATAGAGTTAAGTTTTATTCAGATCCTGAAGATAGGGTAGATAACAACATGTGAGCTAAGTTACAAAAATCAGACAAAGTATCTTTTTATTACCCTTATTAGAGAGGTTGGCAGAACGGTGAGCCGGGAGAATGGAATCACACGTCAGGTAAAATTCTAAGCGGCATTTAACCGTTTGTTTATGTTCTGAGTGTGGAGGCGCAATGGACCAGTGGTTAGGGCAACGGACTCGCGGCCATAGGATCGCGGTTTCGATTCCCAGACCGGGCGTTGTGAGTGTTTATTGAGCGAAAACACCTAAAGCTCCACGAGGCTCCGGCAGGAGATGGTGGCGAATCCTACTGTACTCTTTCACCACCACTTTCTCTCACTCTTACTTCCTGTTTCTGTTGTGCCTGTAATTCAAAGGGTCAGCCTTGTCACACTGTGTCACGTTGAATATCCCCGAGAACTACGTTAATGGTGCACCTGTCTGTGGAGTGCTCAGCCACTTGCACGTTAATTTCACGAGCAGGCCGTTCCGTTGATCGGATCAACTGGAACCCTCGACATCGTACGCAACGGAGTGCCAACAATGTTCTGAGTTCAAATTCCGCCAAGGCTGACTTTTCTTTTCATCATTTTGGGATCCATAAAGTAGATAGCAAGGATTCAATCTAATTGACTAATTGACTAATCCACTTCCCTTAAAGTTGCTGGCCTTGTGCCAAAATATGAAATCATTATAATCATTGTACATGTTGGCAGAGCGGTGAGCTGGAAGAATTGGAAAAATTTCTTTGCAGTGTTTGTTCCGACTGTTGAAGTTCAGAATTGAAATTCTGTCGAGATCAGCTTTACCTTTCGTCCCTCCAGGATCGATAGAAAACAATACCAGTCAAGTATGGAATCTGCTAATCTCCTCCTCCTCTTAAAAATGCTGGCTTTGTTCCTAAATCAGAGCTCATTATCATGGAGATTAACGTAACGTTAAGCAGGCTGAACGCTACTTTTGTTGTTGTTGCTGCTGCTGCTCCTTTTGTTGTTGTTGTTGTTGTTGTTGATGCTGCTGTTTTTTACCATGATGATGATGATGATGATTATGATGACGACTACGACGACGACGACGATGACGATGATGATGACGATGAGGAGGAGGAGGAGGAGGAGGAGGGGATGACGATGATGATGACGATGATGATAATGACGACGACGACGACGACGATGACGACGACGACGATGATGATGATGATGATGATGATGATGATGATGATGATGTCGTTGTTGTTGTTTAGCCCTCAGGAGGGCGCTCTGAACATGCAAACAATTGATCAATGGCGTTCCAGTCTTGAGTATATCGGTTTTTTTTTTTTTTTTCGAGGCTAATATGGAAGACGCAATTCAAAGATTTTGTTTTCAACTTCCTCGCAGTCTCCCCACCCCCTATATCTTAGACCTTTGAAATTTTATTTAAAGAGCAGCTATAGTCACTGACCTGTTGATCGGTATACTGGTTGCTAGGGAAGACGAGTAGAAACCGTTGTATCAAAAAATAGAACAAGAAGAGAGAGAAAACATCATGTCTACGAACTAGACTTAGTAGTGCGACTGTGAGATGTTGGTAAACAGTCGCATAAATTTCTGGTGGTTGCAATATACGATGTTTGTATGCACAGTTTCAACAAGAACAGCGACAACAGTAACAGCAGAGATGAAATAGAAACAGTCCTTTATTTAGCCTTGTGGATTGTTAATCACTGCTCGGAACTCGGAACTTTCTAGCCGTGAAAAAGGTTTATCTTTTGAGGATGGTTTCTTGCTGTGTTCTGAATATGATATCACCTGGCGAGATCATCACAGAATACAAAACCCGACATAAATTTCAGGATCTTTATGCTGCTGTGCTTCTGTTGTTGTTGTTTTTTTTTGTTTTTTTTACGAGATATATATTGTCTGATGACTTGATGTATATTTTCTGATTAGCTTTTATTTTTTCCATCTCTTTATATCAATGTTTCTGGATTTACACTTTATCAGTGAATCTTTCAGCAAATAGAATTAATAAAAAAAAAAAGAGATTAACACATATAGACAAATAAATATATAAATAAATAAAATTAACTTCTTGCAGCTGGAGTTTGTTGTAAAAACGTAGAATGCGATAACGAGGTTTATTATGTCTGGTGTTTTTATCTCACTTTTTTTAGCAGCGCGTATCTTTTAGTGTTTCTGTTACTATTATAAGCATATAAAAAAATTATTTGAATTAAGTGCATTTTTAATGTCTGGGATTCGCTCATCAATCTCTTAAAAACTGATGTACAAAGAAACTAGCAATAAGCAAAAAACACGAATTGTGCAAAAATCCTCATGCGTTTCCCATTCAAGAAAGACCTAGGGCTGAACAAACGACAATAAAAAAAAAGCATGGTAAAAATAACTAAATAAGAAAACAATAGTAAAACAAAAAAGATCAAAATAACAGCAACAACGTATATCCAACAGCAGTAACAACCACAAACCACTTACACCATGGCAACAAGAACAACAACAATGACAGTAAAGAATGATGAGACGAGTAGCGGGAAAAGTAATATAAGCAACAATAACAATAGCAACAACATCAACAACAACAGCTACCGCATTAATGATGACTGATCAATCATTATACTCCTCTTCCTTCTCCTCGTCATTATCATTGAGAAAGTCGATGACGACGACAAAAACAACTGTAATGATCGTATTATGACATCTAAACTCTGTGGTAACCTCCATCACACCCTATCACTCAATGCTCCGAGGTTCGCGCCTAAATATACCACGGGTCAGTTTGCTTATGATGTTAAAGCTTCTGCCTCTACTTTAAATGGCGCCAGACATTTTGGAACGGGTTATGAACGATGCATTTATTAAATATATTTATCCTGTTTTTGTTTTTCCTTTTTTTTTTTGGCTGTTATATATGTATTATTTCTTCGATGTTAACGTTTGCTTTTCTTCTTTGCCTTTCTATTATATCACAAAATGATTTGTTTTTAGTTGTTTTATTTTAATTTTATATTACTTTATTTATTCATTTATCCGTTGCACATGAAATTTGAGTGAATTGCCGTTTATATTCAAGCTGACAAGAGCAACATATCCATAACATAAATCCTTAAGTACAGGCAGTATGTAGATAAATAAACAGATAGATAGATAGATAGATAGATAGATACAGAAAGGGAGGGAGAGTTAGATAATACATATATATATATATATATATATATATATATATATATATATATATATATATATATATATATATATATATATATATATATATATATATGTATATGTATATATATATACATATATTTACATATGTATTTCTATATATAAATATAGATAGATAGAGACTTGCATACATACATACATACATACATACATACATACATACATCTGAGCCTATGTTTATATTTGCTTAATTTGAAAGGATGAAACACATAGCCAACAATACTTCATGTCCGATGGTTCGGCAAGTTTCACTATACAACTGCGCATGTCTGCCTAAAAAAGGTTTTAAGAAGACTAGTGGTTACCCACGCTCCCTATCCTCCTCTTCACGGCATAGAAATTTAACCAGTAGAATGACCCTCGACTCAGTATCATTACTGTCAAAAGGCAAAGAACCGAGACAGCCACGGCAAAGAATATTTACCAACCGGCCAAAAGTTTTTCCTCCATCAATCCATCTAGATTATTACTTTTTATCGACTTGAAATGATACAGAAAATTTGAGCTCAAATCGCAGAGATTTAGATAAAAAAATAGGAAGAGTTCTAATCAACTAAGCTAATGACTCCAGCAATTCGCCGAGCACTTACATTAGACATAAAAAAGTTTAGAAATTCTAAAGCTTTAATTAACACTGCCTGTATAAAACACAGGGAGAAATTGTCCTATATTATGGAATAGTAGGTGCATTATAAATCTGACCTAAGTCTTGCAACGGAGATCTCATATTTCATTAACATATTCTTGACACGAAATACAATGACCACTTAGTGATAGCCGCCAAATCGAACGTGTGTTCAACGAAAGGGTTGCTATTTGTGCTTTCATACGTATATATATTTATATAGATAGATAGATAGATAGATAGATAGATAGATAGATAGATAGATAGATAGATAGATAGATAGTTAGATAGATAGATAGATAGTTAGATAGATAGATAGATAGATAGATAGATAGATAGATAGATAGATAGATAGATAGATAGATAGAAGTGTATATATATATATATATATATATATATATATATATATATATATATGCATACTTGCATAGTTGCATAGTTGCATCTATTCATACACATATACACATGCGTACAGGTATATATCCAATACATGTGGGAGAGAAAAATAGAGGGATATAGTGGATGAGAGAAAAGGAACCAATAACATCGATAGACAGGAAGTGAAAATGACAGAGAGAGGATCGATTGCGCGTGCGTACATGTTTGCCAAATACACTGGATAATATTAAGTTAATAGTTTGTAATAGAAACGTTTACAACTCTACATATATATATATATATATATATATATATATATATATATATATATATATATATATATATATATATATATATATATATATATATATATATATATATATATATTCATAAATATTTCTCTGGAAAATATATAAGGTTAGAATTCCCTTCATATTCATGTCTAACGAATGTTGATTGCTAAAAACACCCACCAGTAATGTCACACTAGATTTCTGTTTTTTTTTCTTTTTCTTTTTAAGCATATAATTCATAGAAGAGAAAGCTATCCAACATTGCGAACACATTTCTCATTGTACAAACATTGTTTCAGCAATCGAGTTCTCTGTTTATGTTTTGTCAACAGAGAATATGAAGTATAATGTAATTCTTGTGTCCCCACTGGAGATATGTTTCTACAATAGCAAACATCATTTTGGCTCACAAAAGCTGTACTGCTATAAAATCTTCTTATTTACTGTAAAGCTTCTTTCCTTGTTTTTATTCTAAACCATAATCGTGCTTTAATTGAATGAAATAGGCAATCCCTATTATAACGGAGCTTATGTAGGATGTATATATGTGCTGCCAGCTCTTTCTCTCGTTACGTTTCACTTTCTATCCTATAATTTACTCCATTACTTACACCAATTTGATGTAATGAAAAATAAGTTACTCGTACTGCACATCGACTCTTAGACCAACTGTATCTTTGAAGGCAGGAAACAGAAGGTGCGAGAAGCTAAGAAAGAGAATGAGTATTGTACAAGGTATTCTACAAGCTTCCAGATAGTCGTCTGACATATTAGAAATAGCTACTATATTCCCCTCAAGTCACACCTTACGTATATATGTATACGTATATATATATATAAATATATAAATATATATATGTGTGTGTGTGTATATATATAAGAATTTATCAAGTAGTCAGCGTGAAAAAACCTCATAATGAAAAAATAACGAAAAATTTCGTAATGAAAAAATTCATCGTTTCTTCATAGATATATTTAAATATATATAAAGGGCATTAACTGTGTATTAATGTCTCACGCTATCGAGGGACTAAATAAGTAAAAAACTACCAAAAATAAGTAACATATTTACCGAAAGCGGGGGAACGCAGCTTTTCAAAATTTATCTCTTAAATGTTTTTTTAAGAGATA
Source organism: Octopus bimaculoides (assembly GCF_046866305.1). Lineage (NCBI taxonomy): Eukaryota > Metazoa > Mollusca > Cephalopoda > Octopoda > Octopodidae > Octopus > Octopus bimaculoides. The sequence continues at coordinate 25,179,458 of NC_142932.1, read as the reverse complement.
AATGTTTTTTAAGAGATAAATTTTGAAAAGCTGCATTCCCTCGCTTTCGGTAAATATGTTACTTATTTTTGGTAGTTTTTTTACTTATTTAGTCCCTCGATAGCGTGAGGCATTAATACACAGTTAATGCCCTTTATATATATTTATATATATATATATATATATATATATATATATATATATATATATATATATGTGTGTGTGTGTGTGTGTGTGTGTGTGTGTGTGTGTGTGTGTGTGTGTGTGTGTACGAGACAATGTATAAACCTAGGACAAAAATACACCCAGTGGACGATGTTTCTCCTAATATTTACAATAAACTTGGTTTTCTGTGAAACCTACATAGTTTCTTACATATATATATGAAATCATTTTTAATTTTATTTTTCAATTTTCCCGAATATGATAAAAGATGGAAACTGTCAGGCACCAGATTAAATGCATCAAAGTATTTAGCTTCGTTCGTTTTGGGTGTGAGTTCATAAATGACTGCAGTTGTGATGCGCCCCGTTGGTTCACTCAACTGCCCCATGTTCGTTTCAAACCGTAACCTTTTACTCAAACAAAATCAATATTACTTACAAAACTAGAAATAAACTCTCGCGTAATCAAAAGTAGCACCAGGTCTCAATGGAAGCATTTCACTTCACACGATACTAATACTCTTTGGTAAATATATAAACGTTACGATACGGCTTTGTCTTTAAAATGCAAAGCTCTTGTGACTAGTCAAACGAAACAGATATACTATTATGCAATTGTTGGTATCAGACTATTATTTGTATAAACTTGAGTGGATTAAATGTATCAAATTGCCTTTTATTTTTTTTTTTATAAAGTGTTCGTTCCTTGACAGGCGGCAGGTCATTTGGTCAAGTCGTTAGAACCTTGCAGAATGATATAGAAAATGTTGAATTCTTTTATGGCAGATAAATGAAGTCCGATACTTAGGCCAATTCTTGTGTTTCTTTTTCTATTTATTTATTTCTGTTTATCTTTCAATCTTGTGCTCTCATTTTCTTGTTTCCTTCCTTCTCTCTCTCTCTCTCTCTCTCTCTCTCTCTCTCTCTCTCTCTCTCTCTCTCTCTCTCTCTCTCTCTCTCTCTCTCCTTCTGGAAGAATTCCGCTCTGATTAGACCTAGAGCACTATAGCAACCATCTGGTCTAACAATTACCTTAGACACGCTGTGTGTTACTACGGAGCCCCTTAGACCCTATCAGAATTTGAGATCCCAAGATCGATATAAGGTTGAACTAATCGATGCATAATCGTCATGAATTTGTGTCCCTTTGTATCCATTGTCTAATATTATCATTTGTTTTTTGTTTTTTTAAATATTCACGATGTAATATGATGGAAATTTGACTTAGAGAGAGAGAGGCTCCTTATATTCGGTGTATGTATTACGTTATTACATTGCAACAGAGAACAGCGAGCTAAAGGTCGGGTAACGTAAATCAAGCGGTCCAACAAACTAAACTCATTTCCAACAAGGTCAAAAACTTCTTGCCTAAAATAACTGTTATAAGTTTTAATAAACTTCATATTAATATTGTTTAATGGTGCGAAAAATAAATATACTTTCATATTAAAAACTACTTTGATATACATCGAATTATTATCACTATTATTATCCTTACCGTTATTATTATTATTATTATTATTATTATTATTATTATTATTATTATTATTATTATCATTATTATTATTATTATTATTATTATTATTATTATTATTATTATTATTATTATTATTATTATTATTATTATTATTATTATTATTATTATTATCGTTATTGTCATTATTATCGTCACCGTTGAGAGCGTCGTCAACCTAATACTCCTTAATCTTCATAGTTTGTAAGAAGGAGATATCAAGCATTTAATCACAGTAGAATGCACACAAATGCTTAATAATAATAATAATAATAATAATAATAATAATAATAATAATAATAATAATAATAATAATAATTTTAAAATAGCAAAAATAGCAGATTATCAATTTGAAAAGTGAAAGACGAATCAAAGCAGTAGCACATATTAACTAAAGCTAAAAATAATAACAGAAGCCAACGTAGTTATTAGAATATGAAAGTAGAGAAGCTGTTTGACCAACGCTGCTAATATTCCTGGCAAACAAAGTTGTTGACGGAAGGTCTGTCAACAGGCTCAGCAAAGAGATGAGGATGTTAAAGGTCTTGCAGCGTGTCCAGAGGCCATAATTGCATAAGGGAAATACCCAACCTTTTCAATTTCCCAGTAGTTATCTCTTTAACACGTTTTATGTGTAAATATTTATAATCACCTCTTCCCAAACAAAGTTTATTTTGCAGCGCAACAATCCACTGTATAATTTGAAAATGAAGCAACGACGAACGCTATATAACTTCAGTCCGCCTCTATTTCATGTATTCCAATTTACCGCTGCTATTACTACTGTTACTACGACTACGATGATAAACCTACGGGGACTAAAACTTGAAAGTGTTTGTGTGTGGGTGTTATTAATATGATCCACATGGACGTGACTATAGGCCTTGGTTTTGGCTGTATTCTAGGATATTTAGAGTCATGTGAATATACATAAATTTATGTATGCATATATATATATATATATGTGTGTGTGTGTGTGTGTATGTATATATATATATATATATATATATATATATATATACACACATATATGGATGTATAAACGTGTGTGTGTATGCCTGTATGTATGTATATATATACATATATACGGAGAGAGATAGAAACAGAGGCACACTGACAGACAGAGACAGAGAGAGAACAAAGTTATTTTATACCACAACTGAAAAATGCACTTTCAGATGATTTATTTGTAGAAGCTTAAATGCCTAAATGGTTTCACAGTGTGTGTGTATATATATATATATATATATAGAGAGAGAGAGAGAGAGAGACGGACAGACAGACACACAGACAGTTTCATACATACATACATACATACATACATACATACATACATACATACATACATACATACATATAGATATAGATATATATCGTTGAAATTTACAAAAAAAACAAAAGGCGAAGAAAGGTGCATGAACAAGCTGGTGCGTTAGTTTGACGCTCGGGTAAGTGAGAAAGTCTATTACGTTTCGAGCCTACGCTCTTCAACAGAAAGTGATATATGAACACACACACATACACACACACTCGCACACACACACACACACACACACACACACACACACACACACACACACACACACACACACAGAGATATATATATATATATATATATATATATATATATATATATATATGGAGGTTAGTCTTGCGATATATATTTATGTGGAATACATAGAAAATAGAGAAAACATTATGTAAAGTCTTATCTCAACAGCTGTTTCAAAATGGCCCTAACTTACATAATAATAATATCCATTAGTAATATGTGCACTATATCATATGTGTGCGACCGGTAACAAACCCATATGAGAGTGTAAAAGTAAATTGGCTGTTGAAAAGTAGAGCTGCAAATGTGACTTGTCTAGCAGTGCTTACAAATATAACGGTTGACAGAGAAGGGAGAGAAGAGGGGATAGCAAGAAGTGGAAGGAACCAGTGAAGTAGAAAGGGTGGCTGAAAGGCGAGACGAGATGAAGATATAGGGTGACAAAGACCAGATACAATTAATAACCGGAAGTATATATGTGTGTACGCGTGTTTGTGTGTGTGTATTTATGGTTATGAACATCTAAGGAGGTGGATGTGTCCAATGTGCCCACGAAACATTAAGTAATGAGGAGCTGAGTTAAACTGTTATTAAATATTAACATTCTAACTAAATGTATTGAGTGCTACTTTCTGTGCTTTGTTCACATGTGTACTTCCATACAAATATACGTATATATACATATACGTAAGCATGTATGCATGTATGTATGAACGTATGTATGTATGTATGCAGGTATGTATAACATATATACATATGCATACATACATATATAAATGGTATGTATAACATATATATATATATATATGTATGTATATATATATATATATATATATATATATATATATATATATATATATATATATATATACACATATCTATATTGCTGCACAAACGTATATGCATATGTTATATGTGTGTACATGTATATATAAATATGTATATACACATACACACATATAACATATACATATACGTGTGTGCACCAATATATATGTGTGTGTGTGTGTAAGTATATATATATATACACCTGCCTTCATATATCCATATATATATATATATATATATATATATATATATATATATATATTATATATATATCCATGCATATATATATGTATATACATATGTATAATATATATGGATATATATATATATATATATATATATATATATATATATATTTGTATGTATGTATGTATGTACGTATGTACTTATAATGTATACATATATGTATATATTTATATATCCATTTATATAGAAGGAAGGAAAGAGTATATAACGTTGTTGAGAAAAGGAGAGAGATTAATGTGTGAGTATTATTAAAGGAAAGCCTAAGGCAATTATCAGTGATAAATAGACATAGCAAAAGTGATGGCGATATACAGAGTGAAAGATGGATAACGAAAGGTGTGTGCGTGAGTGAGATAAACGAGAAAGGTAGAGAGATGTGGAGGGTGAGAGTCGTAGTGGGGGTGGAGAGAGATAATGGATGGTATAATAAGTCTCTTAATAAAATGTTAAATCTCTGCTTTCAAGTGGAAATATTTGATGTTCTTTTTTTTTTTCATTTTTCAATTCTATTCGACCGTAATTGTAACCGAGAGACGTTAAACTAGGTGAAAATAGTGTTTGATAGTTCAATATGAAGAGCAACAGCATTAACAGCAGGAAGAATAATAGGTGTATTTGATGCTACACATATCAACAGCAATAGCTAAAGCAACATCAACATCAGCGTTAACATCATTAATAACATGGAAGAATATAAAACATAACAACAACAACAACAACATTTGTAGCGTTAACAACGGCGAAGGTATAATATTGAAGTTTACAATTTTTATATAATTTTAAGTGATTCAAAAATAGTTTGAAATGAGCTGATTATTGTTGGGGCTTTTTGCTGTTGTTGTTGTTGTTGTTATTGTTTAACCCCCTAGCACTACGTTATCGAATGCTATGAGAGGTAATAATTGCAAACCTCGCAACTTTAACAACAATAGCAACAATGATAGCTTCAAAAATGGCAATAATTACTACATTTACAGCAGCAACATTAATTTCAATGAAGAACAACAAGGGATCCCATGACGATATTATTCATCCTTTTCTTTAAGACAATAGATTGTGATCTGAGGCAGGTTTGGTTGCTATTTCGTCCAGGTCGACTGAACGCATAGATGGTAAAATACTTCATACTAGAGGTAACCCCGTCGATATTGCTATTTTTTCACCTATGGACGTAAAAGGAGATAACTTAATATAGCATCTTGCTTGTATCACGCGTTGATATCGAACCTAGAATGCCAGCTTGGCATGAGAGAAAATTCAAATTCTAACACCAAAAAGAGAAACAAAATACCTGGAAGAGGCAAAGTGCGCCACAAGGCAGTAAGTTAATCTGCTCGAAATAGCAGGAAAATACCTTCAATCATGCCATGAATCTTCATCATGGGACACCTCTGGTTATAGACCTACTCGATCACGGCTTACCTGAGGATAAGCAATAACATTATAAATATATAAGCCTTATTGATTTCAAACCTTACAAAATTAACCGGACACAGAAGCAACAATAACAACATTGGCAGCCTCAAAAGTGTTAATAATAACAAAATTAATTTCAAAACAACAACAACAACAATAATAAACAATAGACTTCGAAAATATGAAAAAGCAATTGTTTCGCCAATTTCCAGAGCAATTAAATGTCAGAACTGTCAGATTAAAGTTCTAAGAATGATTAGTTCCATCCATCTGTTCGGAGTTCACATATTGCCTCCATGAATTTCTCACCTTTCTTGAAGTTCACCAATATAAATTACAATAGACTCTGTTTATTCACTGCAATATTTTACCTTCAGTCAATTCAAGATGAAATATTTTAAAGAATTGTAACAGAAGTAAGAGAACAGTTGTAGATATGGTTCTATCAAAAGAATAGCGTAGCACACATGACCTTTGTAATCCCTTTGAGGCTGGGGACATTGATAATAGTTGATATTTGGTTTAAACTTTGGGAATTCGATGTCTACAAGTAAAACGTGGACGAGATGGACATTCTACTGCATACGAAGGTTTGAATGAATACGTTACAGTGAGCGATGCGAG
>NC_142932.1:25163001-25167636 GCF_046866305.1 Octopus bimaculoides | reverse complement strand
GCGAATTGGCTATTTTCCTGGTCGCATATTAAAATTGAAAGAATAGAATTTCTCGAGCAAAATGGAAGGCGGATTTACGAGAAAACAGTGTCGTTAAATCTTCCGAGTATTATATTTATTCAGTTCAGCGTTGCACCTTCTAATTACAAGTAAGGACTATAATATTTAATATCTCCGGTGCAAAGCGACACATCTATAGTCAGAGATTCTTTGCTGCATATGCTTAAGTTACGTTTCGATTATTTTGGCAGGGTTCCATAGCCAAGACCATGGCGCCAACAAGAATGTTCGACTCAAGCAGCTCTTTGGTTCCGGAGTAATGCTGCAAAAGAATAAATTTGTCTATATATATATATATATATATATATATATATATATATATATATATATATATATATATAGATAGATAGATAGATAGATAGATAGATAGATAGATAGATAGATAGATACATACGTGGTCTTTTATGTAGGTGTATGAAAAATAAAAATTACATTAGCCATGATGATAATATTATTAATGTTAATTTGAATGAATGATGATGGCGACGATGATGATGATGATGATGATAGTAGTAGTAGTAGTAGTAGTAGTAGTAGTAGTAGTAGTAGTAGTAGTAGTAATCACGGAAATAAATGGATGGCAACAATGATTTCGTATATATGCACGAATACTGTTATCTATACTTGTATATATATATATATATATATATATATATATATATATATATATATATATATATATACATATACATATATATATATATATTTTATATATATACATATATATATATATATATATATATATATATATATATATATATATATATATATATATATATATATATATATATATACATATATATATATACACACGTACAGAAAGACATATACTCAGGCACAAATCTCTTTATATATATATATATATATATATATATATATATATATATATCTACCCACATATACAAATTCACGCACTTACACACTTACATGCAATGTATATACTTACACACATAGGTGTATGTATGTGTGTAGGTGTGTGTATTCGTATGTAAACATGTATGTGTAATGTTTATTACGCAAGAAGAGTATATTGAAAAATATAGAAGATAATGCATATTTTCATACCCAAGCAGGAATAAAATTCTACAGCCGTATCATTTAGCAAACACAATCTTTATGCCAATATAAAGTAAACTTTAGAAATCTGTATAAAATGTTCAGATCTTTATAATCAGCAGTTTATTATTCTTTTTTTATTTATTCGTTTTCTATTTACCTATCAATTTTCGCTTTTGTATTGCTATCTATAAAACAAGACATAAAAGCTAAGTATACAGACAGAAGATATATATTTATTATTATTATTACCATTATTATTATTATTATTATTATTATTATTATTATTATTATTATTATTATTGTTATTATTATTATTATTATTATCATTATTATTATTATTATTATTATTATTGTTATTATTATTATTATTATTATTATTATTATTATTATTATTATTATTATTATTATTATTATTATTAAAGTGCTGGTGAGCTGGCAGAATCGTTAGCACACCGCCGGGAATAATGCTCAGTGGCATTTCGTCAGTCTGCACGTTCTGGGTTCAAATTCCGTCGCGGTCGACTGTGTCCTTCATTCTTTAGGGGTCGATAAATTAAGTACCAGTTTAGTACTGGGGTCGATGTAATCTACTTGCCCCTTCCCCCAATATTTCAGGCCTTATGCCTATGGTAGAAAGTATTATTATTATTATTATTATTATTATTATTATTATCATTATTATTATTATTATTATTATTCAGTAGTTTTATCTTTATAGTGTTCTTTCACTTCAAATTCCCCCGTGGTCGACTTTTCCTTTCATCCTTTCAGGGCTGAACACCGTGGTCGATTCAATCGACATAGCCCCTCCTCTGAAATTGCTGTACTGCATTTGTACTGCTCTATGTACTGTATTTGTGCAAAGTTTTCAGTCAGTAATTCACTTTTTTCAGCTAAAACAAATTTAAAATGGACTTCATAGATATCCCTTAGATGTTACATGGTTGCTCAACCAGGCAAGAATAACAGCCAAATACTCTTCATATTACAATTAGCGTTATAAACTAATCGGGGGATTTGCTAGATGATTTAGTCCTAGCAGTAAGAAAGATGGGTTGATCCTCGTTGCAATAAAGAACAACCATGACAACGACAACGATGACAGAAAGGACGATAAATCACGTGTCATAATCTGTGATTAGTTACGTGTTTTAATTAAGAATGCATTGGAACGTTTTAGAAATGCATTATGAGAAGAAAATAAAATACAAATATAAAATTTTCAAAGGGAAGAGTTTTAAATATCAATTTGCTTCTGTAAATGACAAGAAACCATCTAGAAATAGATATATTCATACAACTCACATGCATGCGAAGAAGCAAATCTTATTGCACATAAATCTGAGAAATAATGTTCTTTAAAAACAATTACACTTCGGTAAATTCCATACTTACAGAATGCAGGCAATTGAAAATTTTAATGAAAAAATTCGCAGTGGGAAATATTTATTTACATATTATGTATTTATATATTCATGTATTCATTCTTGAATTCTCGGAATTCAAAACCTGCGCGTGATATTAAAATGGCGACAATACTGATACTGCATATAGCAGGAGAATATTTGGCGTCTTAATGCTAGCAGGGATCATCTTTCATATTCACATCTACAATCTGAGCTAGAAATGGAAGCTTTACGTGGTCGTTGGACCTGCTAGTAATAGCTGTTAAATTTCCTTCAAATTGCATCGTACAGTCTAGAATAAAGAGCTCATTGAATATTTTCGCTTTGAATATTTTTCCCATTTAGAACTGCTACTTTACTGCTACTTTGAAATAAAAATAATGGCAATAAAATTCAAATTTCCTTCTTTTGTAAATGTGTGGCATTTTATTAAACTCAACGGAAACATCAGATAATCTCTCGTAAATCAATCAGTACCTTTTTTAAAAGGAAAGAATATAATATGGCAAGAGCTGAAGCACATTTCACCATTAGTCTGCTCTAGTAGTGTGATCTTCTAGCTAAACAATTACTCATACAGACGCCCATATATATATGTATACAGCATACATTAATACCTACATTGTTGGCACTCCGTCGCTTTCGACGCCGAGGGTTCCAGTTGATCTGATCAACGGAACAGCCTGCTCGTGAAATTAACGTGCAAGTGGCTGAGCACTCCACAGACACGTGTACCCTCAACGTAATTCTCGGGGATATTCAGCGTGTCACAGTGTGAAAAGGCTGGCCCTTTGAAATACAGGCACAACAGAAACAGGAAGTAAGAGTGAGAAAAAGTTGTGGCGAAAGAGTACGGCAGGGTTCGCCACCATCCCCTGCCGGAGCCTCGTGGAGCTTTAGGTGTTTTCGCTCAATAAACACTCACAACGCCCGGTCTGGGAATCGAAACCGCGATCATATGACCGCCAGTCCGCTGCCCTAATCACTGGGCTATTGCGCCTCCACCATACCTACATACGTACACATGAACTCTCAGGCAATCACTATATGTATGTATGCATAAATATGTGTATGTGTCTAAGATACATGTAAATATGTGTATAGGTGTGTAAGTATCTATATATGTATATGTATATGTAAAGCCACTCACCTGATGACGTGCGAATACACAGCTTTACCTGGATCATGTTGATATAATATATATATACAATAATATCATAATATGTGAAACATTCAGCTAGTGTTGCTAATGCACAGAAACAATCGTTCTGGTTTGGATTGAAGCCTGTTCGCTCCATCTTCTTTTATTATAATTTTTTGTATGAACTGTGCGTACACTAAGGGATTTCTACATATATATCCAGTAAAAATTCCTGCTTTGATAGCATATGATAGCCGATAACTACAGATGAGCTTTTAAATGCACGTTATTAGGTAGTTGCCCCGTAGTTATTAAATATATGTGCGTGCATGTGTATACACACACACACACACATAGATATATATATATATGAATGCAATTATGCATGTATGTGTGTATTTGTATATATTTCATGTATATGTACACACATATTTCTCCATATACATACATGTGTGTGTGTTCTTTCATGGTACTTCTTTTATAAACGTTGGTAAAATAAAATGGATGAACGAAGCAAACAAACAAAGTGATAATAAAAAAAAATACAAAAACAGAAAGAAAGAATCAACCAATGATAATAAATGAAGCAACGCAGAGACAGAATAAATAGAATATATATATATATATATATATATATATATATATATATATATATATATATATATATATATATATATATATATATATAATAACAAATAATAAATGAGTATATGCATATACATACAGACAGAGACAGAGAGAGATAAACAAACAAAGAAGAAAATAAAGCAAGACGAATATAAATCCAAAGAATATTAGGATGGTGGAAAATAAACTAGATAACAAGAAATACACTGTTGAAGAAAGAATACCATACTAATCATACTAAGAGGGGGGTGTGGCGGTTTAGGTATGTGGCTGTTCAGATATGTGCGCGCGCAAGTGTCTACGCTTGTATTTATACGGGTTTCTTGTTTTTAAGTTTATATC
>NC_142932.1:25140501-25158001 GCF_046866305.1 Octopus bimaculoides | reverse complement strand
AGTCGAAATAGTAAAGCAGAATCGATTTTGAATCTGATTTAAAAAAAAAAAAAGAAAAAGAAAAGAAGAGACCTCTTCTAACTTTGAAATTTTTTTAATATGGTGTACTTCTGTCTTTGTCATTCACCATCACCACGCATGGCATAAAATCATTGGAAAATATTTCTATAGCAACCACTAAAACTACTATTGCTGCTACTATTACTTCTAGTAGTAGTAGTAGTAGTAGTAGTAGTAGTAGTAGTAGTAGTAGTAGAAGAAGAAGAAGAAGAAGAAGAAGAAGAAGAAGAAGAAGAAGAAGAAGAAGAAGAAGAAAAAGAAGAAGAACTGTTTCTGACTTTGGTACAGTGCCAACAATTTTGGATGAGGAGGAATTTAGTCGATGACATCGACCTCCAGTTCTTAATAAAGCCATAATAATATCAAGACTGATTCTGCATTCCCACACGATTGTTGACAAGCGCTACCAATAAAACCATATTATTCAGGCCAATGTCAACAGTGGAATGTGTACTTTACATTTGATGCATAAAATCTACAAATATTGCGGTGTACAAAAATATGCATTACTTGAAAATTATAAACCGCTAAATGACAAAAATGATAATGATGTATAACAGAAGAAGGGAATTTTCACTCGTCAGGTCATGCAAATAAAACAAGAAAAAATTTATAAATTAGCAGGAGAGAAATACGCTTTTATACAACGTATATATATTTTACATTTACATTTACATTCTGCTCCAAAACTGGATACTGCGAGTATATTTTCACATAAATTTTGAAGACAAAATATTTTTTGATTTTAGATAACCTTGGATCCCAGCAGAATTGGTAATTTAAGAATAATACTTTATTAAAGACAAGATTATATCAAATATAGAATTATAACGCTTAAAAAGCAATAATCATAACTGTTTTGTTTTGTTTTTTTTTGTTATTTTTTTTTTGCAGTTGAGGTCATCAGGGATCTCAGGGAATTGCTGATTGACCCTAGGTAGTTGTTCTCATATTGAAACAATTTTTTTCATTTCTCTAAATACTGTTGATTCTCGTGCCTTTTCTTCTGATATTTGATTGCATGTAAATCTCTACCCGGTTTTTTTTCTTCTTTTTACGTTTCATTTTCTTTTTGTAATTTGTCCTTGTAATGTCTGCTCATACGTCGCCTTTGAGGCAGATAAAAAAAAACACATTATTATTATTATTATTATTATTATTATTATTATTATTATTATTATTATTATTATTATTATAACATTGCGCCGGGGGCAATAAATTAGCAAATCGATTTCTTACTGTAAGTGCTATGATGTTGGTGATATGATTTGATTTTTTTTTTTTTTTTTTTTTTGGAGTGATGGTATTGATGTAGGGAATGTCGATGTTGCTGACGTTGATAAGGACGATAGCGGGGAAGAAGTGTAGCAACGAACGTCCTTTGCTCTTCTCAGAGCTGTAATAAACGAAATGAAATAGCCATCTCTTTTTTTTCTCTCTTTTTTTTTGTTTTCATATATATATTTTTTTCTTTTTCTAACTACAGCATCAATAAACATTCTCTGCAGGTTTGGCCTTCATCGATCATTTTCTTATTTAGTTTGGATGGTTGTGTTAATATAAATCGTTGATTCCTGACTTCAGTGAATCAAAGAATGGACAGAGTAAGAAATAAAACATTATTCCAAGAGAGCTAAGACCAAGACCTTTCGTTCGCAAACAATGTTTTATCCTCGGAGGTCTAACTTGCACTTCCACGTAGACCAGCCTGGAGTTAGCATAACTGCATTGCATACTACTATGACTAACTAATCTTCGGTAGCACTAGAATACAAACCGTAAAGGAAAAAAATAAGAAAAACAATATGAAAGGAAAGAAAGAATTGGAAATGAAAAGGCAAAAACGTTGGAGTCAAGTTAAAGGCCATTATGTTATACATGCATGGGTGTCTACTTCTATAATTGTGTGGCATGTGTTTTAGTGTGTGTGTAGAGAGACAGAGAGATAGAGAGATAGAGAGAGAGAGGGCATATATTCTCTTGCGATTTTTCATGCGTATTTATAAGATTATACATACGATATATGTGTATGTATATATGTGTGTGTGTATATACATATATATATATACATATATATATATATATATATATATATATATATATATATATATATATATATATATATATATATATATATATATACAAGTATGTGTATGTGTCTTTTTGTATGTATATATATATATATATATATATATATATATATATATATATATATATATATATATATATACATAATACTATGTATATATTTATGTGTGTGTATTTGTGTAAGTGTGTGAGTGTATGAATTTATACAAACATATACATACGTACATACATACATATACGTGTTTGCAGACAATCGTTGACGCATATTTATATTTGCTTCATAGTGTATATATATATGTGTGTGTGTGTGTGTGTGTGTGTGTGTGTGTGTGTGTGTGTGTGTGTGTGTGTGTGTGTGTGTGTGTGTGTGTGTGTGTGTTCTTCAGTTGCTGAGTTTATATGCGTATAGTTCAATAAATCAATTCAATTGGCCAACGATTACCGTGAAAAACGTTATAGAGATTTTGATAACAACTTTATTGTGACACTGCGGCCGCTTTTATACGTTTAATAAGTTCGCGATATAAACTATAACAGATATTTATTCGTCTATTGTTGTAATTACCATTCACATAGCTGTTACTGTTGTTGTTGTTGTTGTTGTTGTTGTGGGTTTTATCGGTTGTCTTTTTTTTTTGGTTTTGTTTTTTGGTAATCATTATACTTTTTATTGGTCTTCATTTTAAAAATTATATTGCATTATTTTTATTGTTTTCGTTGTTACTTGTAATGGACGCCTCGAAATTGTCAGACGAATGAATGAATAAATAAATAAGATATATTTTCTTATGTTAAGAAAGCGAACCGAATGAATAGTAATGTGTCATATGATCTACTTTGGCATTGTCTGTGTAATAAATACGTGTGTTTGAATGTTTGTGTGTATACGTGTCTGTGTTTATGTGTTTGTATATGTATGCCTCCAGAAGTAACTGTATGAATGCTGTGTGCTTATATATTACTCTGTTGTGTCAATCGGTCAGTTTCATTAGCCAAAATGATAAAATTAGACAGACGTGTATTGTTTAAAATCTATATATTACTATAGCCAAAAAAAGCTTTCCTAGTTAAACTTCCGAAATAAGAAGACTATTCTAGTTAACTTTTCTAAGCAGAAGATAACATTTTTCTGAGGCTATTTTGCAAGATACTGTGTGCTATTGATATCCGAAAACGAGAAACATAAAAGAAGAAATAATACATTGAAAGAACAACTGAAAATGAGATCATTCACAAATAAGGAGCATAGGAAAGATGGCATTAAGATATACGATTTGTGAAAACTCTATAAAATGAACGTCCAGGAGAAATAGATTGGAAATAACTCTTTGAACAGTGGGAGGGAATGCTTCAATTTTGTTATAGATATTTTTTTTTATTTTAAAGACAGCCATAGTTTATAATTCATGGGATGCTCAATATACATATATAGTTACAGGATTCGAATACCTGAAGAGTTTTCATTGAATGTGGAGAGTGAAATGTAATTCAATACGATATATTGTATTGATGATAATGTTATTGTTAATACAAAGCCAGCAGACCTACCAGCTAGGATTCAAGTATGACCATCCTATATTTTACTATTATATAAGGCTTCATTAAACAATGTCATTGTTTGTGAAGATTATAGGGTATCATTTTAGAATTTAGGCTAGAATTTCTAGTTTCTAAATGTTTTATGTCATATCTGTCGAAGTTTATAAAACTCTTTTAATTTAAACAGCATGATACCACTTATGACTTATAAGCAAATACGTCGGCATATATTCTCACTGACACAATTATGTCGGGCAATGTAATATAAATGTGTGACCTCCATATTACAGATACGATTTTAAGTCATTGATTTCTATAGTAGCAACACTGCCACTAAAGATGAAGAATTTCTGAGAACATAGTGCTACACATCTACAAACATCGCAATTAAAAAGTTTTCTATTGCTTGGAGAAGCCAGTTCGATTTTAATATTACGTACAACTGTTCTGAACAGAGTATCATATTCACATTTATTTTGTCATTAGCTTGCAATTGAATAATGGCTCTGAAATATTTGCCAAATATACAATTCGGATCTCGAGTTTTTTTAAGCAATCGACTAATTTAAATGATTCAACACTTAAAGCATTATCCTAAGAAAATGGATTAATAGCATAAATATCTTTGTGCATTCTTGTGTAAATATTGTTATATATTGCATTTATATATCAGCAAACGTATATTTCTCATAATACTTAACCCATTATGTGGGTGAGTGTATGTGTACTTAATTTAATTAAGATTGAGCCAACAGAAATATTACAGAGTAGCCACTGGCATATATTTGAATAACAGAGATATATACAGTATATCAAATACCATACAACAAAAATTCTAGATTTATTGTCATTTTCTCCGCCTCTGGAGAATGCGACGTAATTACCAAAATGACAATTAAGAGCAGTTCCGTATGAGGAAGGGAGATAATCACAAGGCCCGAAATTTTGGAGGAAGGTACTTAATTTATCGACGCCAAAAGGAAAAAAGCTAAAGTCGACCCCTCGGCAGAAATTGAACTCAGAACGTAAAGACAAGCGAAATACCAGTAAGCATTTCGCCCGGTGTGCTAACGTTTCTCCCAGGTCCCTGTCTTATTTATATTTGTGTGTGTGTGTGTGTGTGTGTGTGTGTGTGTACGGAGAGAGGGAGAGAGAGACATCAAGTGATATATAGTGAGCTACATATATATGTATATATATATATATATGCTTATATATAAATAAATATATATACATACACGTAAGTATATATATACATGTAACCCATATATATATGTATGTCAGTGTTTATGTTCATTTTCGGTGTCTCTGGCTCTCTTCCTATTGTCAATTTCGTGTTGCTTAGTATGAAATACCAATAAAACAGTCGCATTTGCCTTTGTAATAAGAAACAGCTGTCGCTGAGGTCGAATCGAACCAGTTTTTCTGACCATCAAACGAATTTCATTGTCTTCTTTTCTTTTTTTTTCGGCTTATTGTTATTTCCCTTTCTCGTCCCTCTTCTATTTCTTTTTTGTTTTTGTTTTTTTTTTCGCGATTCTTTGCTACATTAGGTCTAAGAATATTTATATTTTCTTCTTTCTTCTTCCTTTTTACTTCGTTTTTTTTTTCTTCTTTTTTCATTATTTTGTTTTCTTCCTTCACATCGTTCTACACCACAATTCACTTGACTTTATGCTTCTCACGCACAAACCGCTACTGCAAATAAAAACAAATAAAATAAATAAATAGATAAATAAAAAATCTAAACAAGAAATTTACGGTTTCTTTGAATGGAAATGAGGCACAATGGAAACTTTGCAACTTTTGTTGAAAGACCGTTGACTGGGGTTAAGCAACAAACAGCAGCCTCAAAAGAATATTGTTGTACTTGTTGTTCTTGTTATTGTTATTGTTGTTATTATTATTATTATTATTATTATTATTATTATTATTATTATTATTATTATTATTATTATTTGCTAGTAACAGACACGTTTTTATGAGCTGCTAAGTTTCTGCAAAAGTGTGCGGCTAATTCCAGTTTGAAAGTTTGTTTTCCAAATGCGTGTGTATTTGTGTTGTGTTTGTACAGAGTCGTTACATAGAAAGCAAAAGAGTCTTTTCCTGGTTTTTCCCATAATTCTTCTTTCTTTTTTCCGGTCATACACTGTTTAGAATATTTCTATGCGTAATTGTCATTTAGAAAGCTGCAGAAGGATACTAAAACAAAAGTGGTTCGTCCCACTAAAAATCAAAATTACTAATTAAGAACCGATAAACTGTTTTGCTAGCGTGTTGGACCCGAAAGAATCGCTGTGTATACGTCACTGCCAGAAAAAAAAAGTGTGTTTGGTATACAGGCACAGGTATCGCTGTGTGATAGATAGCTTGCTTACCAGCCACATGGCTCCAGGTACAGTTCCACTGCCTGACACCTTCGGCAAGTGTCTTCTAGTATAGCCTCGGGCCGACCAAAGCTTTGTGAGTGGATTTGGTAGGCGGAAACTGAAAGAAGCCCGTTGTGTGTGTATGTGTGTGTGTGTGTGTGTGTGTGCGTGTGTGTGTGTGTGTGTGTGTGTGTGTGTGTGTGTGTGTGTTTGTATCTGTTTGTGTATTTACGTCCCCGTGGTGGTGTATTTACGTCCCCGTAACTTAGTGGTTCGGCAAAAGAGGCCCATAGAATAAGTACTAGGCTTACAAAGAATAAGTCCTGGTGCCGATTTGCTCGACTAAAGGCAGTACCCCAGCATGGCCGCAGTTAAATGACTGAAGCAAGTAAAAGAATGTCACAAAGACCAGTGCTCCTTTGGTTGGGGAATTCAGTGGCTTATTGAGCAGAATATATTCTGTAGACCACATTTTCATACCAAGACAAAACATGTACATGATAACACTTCCAATCAGTTAAGATCAGAAGCCATGAGAGCCAGTGCCTGGTACAACATCAGGGCATTTTTATCATTAGTAGTAGTAGCAGTAGTAGTAGTAGTAGTAGTAGTAGTAGTAGTAGTAGTAGTAGTAGTAGTAGTTAGTAGTAGTAGAGGGGTGGCAGAATCATGAGATTGTGTCATGAAATGTAAATTTCTGCTCCCATCCCTGCCAGGGTCAGCTTTGCGTTTCCTCTTTTTCAGGTTCCGTAAAATAACACGACAGTTAATTATGGTGCTCCAAACCACCATTACCACCTCTACTACAACTAAAACAACTATTACTAGCACTGACATTACACCTACTACTTATACTATCGCTGCTACTGCTGCTGCTGCCACTTATGTTATTTCTTTTGCTCTCTGACGCTGCTAACGTAACTTCGTTTTTGTTACATTATTTGTATGATCTTCATGTTTTTGCTGCATTAGATGTGCATAAACTGATAGATAGATAGATAGATAGATAGATAGATAGATAGATAGATAGATAGATAGATAGATAGATAGATAGATAGAAGACAGACAAATACTTACACACATGAATGGGCGTGAGCGCGTGTGTGTGCGCGGTTTTCTTATAAGTATTACTGCATATATAAATGTACATAACAAAGTCAGCTTTCTCAAACTTAGCAGATGAGACAAATATTAGTGTAAAGTATATATATATATATATATATGTATCTTAGTCAGCTTTTTGCAGTGGAAGCTTGACGCAGAGTTCCCATGTTTTATATAAGTACATATTGAAAAAATGTCATACCAAATAACTGTGACCACTAATAAATTAATTGTAGCAACCTATTAATAGATATTACTAGTTTTAAATAGACAATCTTTTATTTGTTGCTCAGTTTGTGCAAAACAAAATAAATAGTTCATATAATGAACATGGTAAATATTTATTGCAAATTAAGCTTTCTGGTACTTTCGCCATTTGTTGCCTTACTAATAGGTAATAGTAATTGTACATCAAACGCATGCGTGCAACCGAAGCCGAATCATGCAATCTATATAAATAGTATTCAAAATTGCAGGATATAAATGAGTTGCCAAAATGTTTTTTTTTTCTCATCGTTCAGATAATTTACAATGAATCTGAAAGCGAATTGATACAGAGTGACTTGGCAAAGCCTACCCATCCAACGCCACGAAGCTTAAACGCATCAATACTGGTACTTATCTAATTTTGAGAATATTATTTTTGTTTTACAGAATATCTACGGTGAAAATAACTGGAGCCACTGAACTAATTGTTTTTGTTATAATATTTATTTTTGATTTCGTTTCTGTATTTGCTTTTCTTTTTCTTTTTTTCTTTTTCTTTTTCCTTTTTCTTCTTTTTCTTTTTCCTTTTTCTTCTTTCTGCCGTCCTAAAAACAAAAACCAGGCTATATACGTCGAGACACAATGACTCGAAATTTACATTTTACACCTACTAAAATAGATTACCTTCGACCGAACTACAATCCCTACCCCTGTACACAATTTCAAATTATTACATTCGTTTCTTTACTTCTTTTTGTCTTTTTTTTTTCATCATGGGGTTTTCGTTTTTCGGCGTTTCACTTCTCCCTTTGTTACACATACCTATACTTTCTCTCATTTCCATTGACTAGCCATTTATTACTACACTACACTTATTCTTCTATTTGGCTCTCTTTGATCATATTCTCATCTTCTCTCCCACACTTATCTTGTTTCTCTTTTTATCTCATCTTCAACTCTTATATCTCTTTTCTTATTCTCTTCTTCCTATCATTGTAGACGCACTCTCTTTATAATGTATAGTATTT
This sequence comes from Octopus bimaculoides, assembly GCF_046866305.1. Taxonomy (NCBI): domain Eukaryota; kingdom Metazoa; phylum Mollusca; class Cephalopoda; order Octopoda; family Octopodidae; genus Octopus; species Octopus bimaculoides. The sequence goes on along the minus strand of NC_142932.1, from coordinate 25,149,606 downwards.
TTTGTCGACATTATTTTCTTCCTATTCTCCAGTCAATGTCTTCTTGAATCTCTCCCTCTTTCTCTCTCTCTCTCTCACTCTCTCTCACTCACTCAATTTATCTATCTATCTCCAACCCCTCTATTGTGTTGATTATGAGGTCAGGTCGATGTATAGATTAGTTTAGTAAATAAACGTTTAATGTACTTTCTTTTTTAATATTTTCGAACATCATGAAAATATTATTTTGATATTTAGCACAGCAAGAAGACTGAGATATGCACCGTTCGTAAAGTGATATTTATATTTGTCTGAAATAAGTTTGAAATTCGAGATAAGATTCATTTCCTTTCGATTATCGATGAAGTTGAAGAAAATAGGAACCTAGAATCCTTTTTACCTTTCATTTTATAATTCAGTTTTATACATAAAACCTTATAAAGGTTTTATGAGTGGAAATTAAAACTCATTATAACAATATATAAAACAATAGAATATTATTTCAAAGGTCATGGAGCTTACAACAATAACAAGTATTTTCTTTATATTGTATCGTCCTTCTACTCTCTACCTCAAACCTTATAGTTGAAGATTGTTTTCTGTTCACCTGTTCACCTTGTCAGTGTCTCTTTTTCGATTATTGACCTTGTGTTTAGTCAAACGAAATTGTATTCATGGTGATTTATATGTACTTTAATCTGTATTTTTCATCATCATCATCATCATCATCATCATCATCATCATCATCGTCGTCGTTGTTGTCGTCGTCGTTATCATATACGTCATCCTTGAGATATTTTCTCTAGTAGACACCAATCATTAAACATAATTTTCATCTTGCCTAACAGCATCAACATCATCACCGCCTTCACCATGTTCATTGTGGTCGTCGTCGTCGTCGTCGTCATCATCATCATCATCATCATCATCATCATCGCAATCCTCCTCCTTCTCCTCCTCCTCCTCCTCCTCCTCATCATCATCATCATCATCATTGCAATCCTCCTCATCATCATCATCATTGCAATCCTCCTCCTCATCATTATCATCATCATCATCATCATCATCATCACTGCCATCATCATCATCACTTCCATCATCATCATCATCATCACTATCGTTATATTAAGCCATCATCATCATCATCACGGTTATCGTCATCATCCTCATCAGTCATCATTATCATAATCACTATTATCCTTAGTAGCAGCATTCTTTATCGTTGTAACTACACACTTTATTTGTTGACGTTATTATCCATTATCTATTAATCATCATCACCTTCACCGTCATATTCTTTAACACTACTGGCACCAACACCAACAACAAACAAAAAAAAAACAAACAGCGACAGCATGAACGGGAAACTTTCAAATAGATTTCTTCAGTGTTCACACAATATATTTACGAGTAAAATGGCAAAATACTCGAAAACTATTTCTATGTTTGTCTGTCAGCGATGAAATGATGAATCTTTAGATCTCTATGACTGGTTGCTTTGAACTTTAAAGCTTATTTCTTTGATCTCCCAGGCTGACCGCATCTATTCACTGTCACTTACTGATGTATTTTAGCCTTTGACAAGTCGCTCACTTATCTCTATGGCCGCCATTTTCCTGAAGTCATTCTGGATGACTAATCAACAAACAACAAGGCTGTCACATGACTTTTTAGTTATTTCTTTTTTTAGTTAAATCCATTAGATAGTTTGAATATAGTTCACTGTAACATATTTGGTAATATACAAAAGTATGTATCATACTTGACATTATAGTTTTGCTACAGTATAATCATTGTTTTGACAATACAACTAGGTTATTCTTTAAAGATTATCGTGACGCTATAATCTTACTGGTACTTGTTTTATCATATTAACTTTTTCCAAAACGCTGGAAAGCATACTCGGCAGAAATGTAATTTGAAATCAGGGCGAAAACCATTTTTCCGGAAGACCATCCGGTCTAATGTACAGCTTCAGTTAAGATTTCTTCAAAGCATTGACATTATGGATAAATGAATGCAAAAAGGAATGAACGAAGGAACCTTTCTTGAAGCCAATAAGATAAATATAAATAGATTTAAAACACGTAAGAATATAATTTGGTGCACTTTCAAACCACCGCCTAGACCATGGATGCCTTTAGTAGAGTTCCCTCAATTAAAAATATATGTGTCAAACCTCTGTGTTAGGATACTTACCTCCCCTCCTCTCACTGCTCTTATAAACCCTAAAATGGGGCATGAATACCAGTATTCTTACTATGACTAAATCATTATTGTATTATTCTGCCGACCACTTTGGACGAAACGTAAAATTTTGACGCAATTCAGAATCCAAGGAGATACAACTAAACATTGTAAGTTGTATAGCCCCGCACACAATCTCATTAACGAACTTACCCACATGTTTTAATACATTGCATTCATAGTCCATTGTTGAATACTTAAAATAATTAAGGATGTCTCAAGCTGTTGTAATAGCAGTATTTAGTTCGTGTTGCATTAAAGGATACCGGATAGCTGTGATTGAAGTATATAATGTGTTCTGATGTGATGAAATGATTTAAATGTTAGAAAAAGTAGGGAAGTGTTATTAGATTACACAGAAGTGAAATGGTTGATTGGATTAAGTAAGTATTGGACTACTACTTAATGATTAGTAATTTCAGAGCTACAGCAGACAAGTGTGTGAATATATGAATGTATTTTAGTGAAAGATAATTAATACTACACGTCGTAGTTTCCCATTCGTAAGAACCGTTCTGGTGAAAATATCACGAAGATAGATCATTTATTAGTGGATATCCCTGAAAGGCCAATCTATTCTACTGGAAGAGTAATAGACTGAAATTTATTTAATCGACTCCAGCGAAAATTTGTCGGGTTTCTCATGAAAACTCAAATCGATATGATACAAGTTATAATGGTTATAGGTTCAGTACTTATGGGCGATAAGGTACGGGTGGAATTGATATTGTCCTCGTTTCAAATCTCACTGCAATCCAGTGTATTTTCAGCTTTTTGAAGATAGTTTTATTCGATAAAATAAGTATCTGTAAGCTCACAGTGTCCAATTCAATCTTATAACTCCTGGCCTTCTGCATTCTTAAAATAGGGTTTATAAGAATTTGGGAAGGAGTAAATGACCGAGGGATAAAGTATTTATTTAACAAGTAAGTTTTCCAGAAATCAAATTTATTCAAGAAAATTCGTTATTTCTACATTTATTTCTCGCACCTTCGAGAGTGTGTGTGCGTATGCGCACGCGCGCGTAGTGTTTCTTTGCGTGCGTTTGTGTTTGAGTGTGTGTTTGCATGCATGTGTGTTTGAGTGTTTACAATGGGCTTTGTCCAATTTATATCTACAACCCGAAGAAAGGTAGAAAATTATATATATATATATATATATATATATATATATATATATGTGTGTGTGTGTGTGTGTGTGCATGTATGTGCTTATACATACATACACACATATAAGACACACGCACACACACACATTATATATATATATATATATATATATATATATATATATATATATATATATATATATATATATATATACATATATATATATATATATATATACACAAGATATCATTCATATAATTCAATAAGTGGGGTGAATTTATACGATAAAGGAATCATTTCTATTTATGAGAATAACCTATGATATACCAGCATCTTTCTCTGAGTTTGCCGTTTAAAAGCTCCGCTCTACATTCCATGCCAACTCCTGATAACGATAGTAGATTACAAAGAAACATTTATGTTTTTTTAAAAACAGAAAATTGTAAAGATAATATTCTTGTTACACAAACTTATCAAACTAAACAACAATTTATGCTTTAAAAGTACATGAAATTTTTAAAGACTTTTTAATTCTGTTTATTCAGGTTCTAAAATCTTTTATTGTAATATTTGGGAGTTTATTTTTTTTTTTTTTTGCTTCTTTAGATATATCGTTACTTCAAAGGAACAAAATACAAGAATTATATGTGAATATTAATTGTAATGATTTTGTCTGCTTTGTTACAAACCTGACAATTGTGTCTGTGTGATAAGAATTACAAACAAAAATATCATTCACAATATTAAAATTGAAATCGAAAGAAAATACAAAAAAAAACATGAAAATGTATTCAGCGTCGGTTGCTGAACTATATGAATTATTTTCCTAATTGTCTCTATCTCAAATAATTAGAATGTTGTTTCTTGTTGTTAGCGGCAATAATGGTTTTTTCTTCTTTTCTTTTCTTTCTTTTCTTTGTTCACTTTTTTTTTTTTTTGGTTTTTATTTTTGTTCTTAGTTTTCAATAATTATCAAATTCGAACAATTTGATTAATTATTGGAAACTAAAGTCACTGCTAACTGAGTCAATAAGGTATCGGCCTATTGACCTAATGGTTGATGTTTCATATTCTTGTGCGCCAAAACCAGGCTTGTGCAGTTTCTGTGGACGAGACAGTTATTTCACAATACCCACCTCCCAGCAAAAATAGTAGATAAAAATGAAGAGGTAAAGAAAATCAATATTTCAAAACGTGGAGAACAATGTAGAACTAATATTTGTTTTAGTAACTTGTGCTTCCACCGATCATAATTATAATGCATTATTTTAAAACTTAAAACTCTGAAATTAATTACTCTTATACAACAATACTTAAGACAAGCAAAACAATACTTATAGCTTAATTATTTATTTTCATTTCAATTGTTGAACTATACCAATGTTGGTTATAGGTTTCCAAATTGCCAATCATCGACTAACAGTATTTTCGACGGCAAGAATAATGAATATTTTAAGGGACTTCTTACATAAAAGACGATATTTTTTAGGGAACTTGTTTTTTATCGATGTAATATAATATTGTTATGTCTAAAGCTACTGCTATCTAGCACCTTCGGATGATCTCTACTCAACCGCTAGTCGTCAGGTACTCAACCACTCTACCAACGGCTAGACTACCTCTATTTATACGTCTTGGACGATCCTACTTCTTCGCTTGGGGAGGTCGACACAACAAATATATTGTAATACAATGCCCAATGTCCTTCGTTGATATATATCCGCGAAAGAAACACTCACACATGCATATGCACATACATACATACATACATACATACATACATGCATACACACATACATACATACATACATACATACATACATACTACACATACATACATACATACATACATACATACATACACACACACATACATACATATACACACATATACATACATACACACATACACACATACATACACACACATACATACGTACGTACATACATACATACATACATACATACATACATACATACTCATGCGTATCTTCATCATTGGATTTTAATAGAAACAATGGATAGACTTACCTGCTAAAATTTAGAATAATGATGCGTATCCTTACTATTCCTCCTACGTAATGTAAATATTATATATATATATATACATATCTATATATATGCATATATGTATTTCGTTTTGGGATTTGGTTTGCAAGATTCTTTATAAGTCACAAAAAGAAAATGACTCTCCCCAGACACAACAGAATACATACATGTATGTCTGTATGTGTGTTTGTGTTTGTATATATATATATATATATATATATATAATATAATATGTGTGTGTGTGTGTTTGTCCCCCTAGCATTGCTTGACAACCGATGCTGGTGTGTTTATGGCCCTGTCACTTGGCAGTTCGGCAAAAGAGACCGATAGAATAAGTACTAGGCTTAGAAAGAATAAGTCTCGGGGTCGATTTGCTGGACTAAAGGCGGTGCTCCAGCATGGCCGCAGTCAAATGACTGAAACAAGTGCAAGAGTAAAGAGTAAGGAGTATACAAGAAAAAAGCGACAGCACTTCAAATCACTAACATTAGTCTAATAGTTTCAGCTACTACAGAAAAGCATATGTTTCACTTGGTGGTCTAATATAGAAACATGACCAAAGTTATCTCCCGAACTTTCCAAACCGATTATGAAGTTCATGCTCTCTGTATTTCTCAGCAAAACTATTTGCAATGAGTATCTGATACTCATGCATTAAATATGATAACACTAACTTAACTGTAAACTAGTAGTATAGTATACACGGATAGAAATGTTTTCTATCGATTAATACTATTCAGAAGAGTGGAAATAAGTCCAAAATAATGTGGCACCACACAGTACGAGAGGTTAAAACATTTTAAACAAGCGCTACATTTGCCACAGACATGATCGTAAGTGACAATCCAAATTACGATGATGGAGGCGTATGAAAGAAAGAAATAAAATTTTAAAGTATAATTAAATAGAAAATATAATTTAAAAACTAACGTCAATGTGAATCATGTAGAACGATTCAAAATTATATTTTTTGGGTTTCCTCTGCTTTTGTTTTATAATTTTTGTGGGTTATTTTGTTGTAACAAAGTTGTATTTTTAGTGCTTATTTTATATTTTCCTGGCAAGAAATCTGTTTGCCCTGAGATAACCGTACAATAGACGTTTTCGATTGAGTGTTTCAATAGCGAAAACACATAAGATCGAGGTTAAAGAAGATTTTTTTTTTTTTAAATACCCTGTAACTGACATTGTAAAAATAAAAAACGCCGCTAATGAAATGTTTTCAAGTTGTTAGTTTACTTGCAGTGCACTACTGATCTTTGTGTTGCCTGTCGATTTGTTGTTGACTTTTATTATTACTCGTAGTGCTTTGATACTGTTGTTGGTAGGGATGATGATGATGATGATGATAATGATGATGAAGGTGGTGCAGAACATCATCATCATCATCATCATTGTTATATCATTATTACTGTTCTTAATTTTCTTTTCACTCTATTCATCGAACAACTATTTTTGCGTATAAACAGAGGCTTCGTCATGTTTAAATTACTTTAAAGTTGACCAGTTGACCACAATATTGATTTTTAAAAGGCTTCTTACTCTCTCTCTCTCTCTCTCTCTCTCTCTCTCTCTCTCTTGATATTACAGTCCCTATATTGGTATCACATACTGGCACAGGGCCAGCAATTTCAGAAATGGGGGCTAGTCGACTACATCGGTGTTCAACTGGTATTTATTTTATTCGACCCCAAAATGACGAAAGCAACTTCGACCCCGCGGCATTTGAACTCAAACTTAAAGTCAGAGGGAATGCCGCTAAGCAACTAAGCATTTTTTCCTGGAGCGGTGAGGATTCTGCCAGCTCAATGCCTTTTGTAGTCCTTATATCAAATTATATTCAATAACTTTAAATAAATCAGATTTTTTATCTTCTGTAAAAAAAACGATTTTCTTATACTGCTCCAGGGCCAATTTTTCAAGTCTTTATATCCCAATAATTAACAAATTAGAATTGCAAAATTAAAATATTAATCAGCTGAAGAAGGCATCCGATATTCGTAATTAGATTTCTCGTAACTAGAGTTCTATCCTGTGTGAGTCTACATAGTTCTGGAATAACTATCAAGGTCAGAAAATATAGAAGGCTTAAACAACTATATATGCTGCGTAGTAAATCACATTTTATTCCGTCGTTCGAATCTTCTAATCGATAAATTAAGCCTGCCATAGACATGTGTATTTGTGTGTGTGAGGGTGTGTGTGAGTGTGTGTGTGCGCGCTGCTGTTTGTGTCATCATGCTTAAGTGTCTTTTTGCGTGTATATGTGTGTCTGAGTTGCTGCGTATGTGTATATGTGTGCGTACTTCCGTTGGCCTCTTTGTACGTAGGAGTGTCATCGTAGTGCCTTTGTGTTTCGATGTGTATGTTATTTGTGTGTGATTGTGTGTGTGTGTGTGTGTGTGTGTGTGTGTGTGTGTGTGTGTGTGTGATAATGCTTTGTATATTTCATGACTTCGTCAAAAGAAAAAAGGACGAAGCAATACCAGTTCTTTCTGCCATTTAGACTCATGAGCTGAAATAGGAATTAATCCATCAAAAGTTCCAAACACTGCACCGCTTCACTTCCTGGGTCCAGGTTCGTAACCTTGCATCATTGTCGTACTCAATAGACACAACCGATGCGGGAAATGCAGTAAGACAAAGATTCCTCAGAATCTCCATTTCATCGTTAGATTTAAAGCCACTGGACGGCTATGCGTTGTTTATTCTGTTGTTTATTATTGATTTCAAATTTTGACCTTAGACCAACAATTTTGAGGCAGCGTTTAAGGCTATAAATATCGACCACAGTGCTCAGCTGGAACTTATTTTATTGACCCTCAAAAGGTCAAAAGGATGAAAGGCGAAGTCGGCGTCAGTGGAATTTGAAATCAGAACGTAAAGACGGATGAAATGCTGCAAAGTATTTTCCCGCATGTTCTAAAGATTCTGACAGCTCGCCGCCTTAATTCTACCATTGACATGTTTCCTTTACCGAGCGATGCCTTGCATCCATGAGCAAGACGCTCCATTCCACTCCACTAGTGATTGATGCCTCACAGACTTTTAAACCTAAATCTTGCATTTGTAAAGTTTCAACATATTTTTTTACAACTACAACACATTGGATTGTCGAACAGAGTCTACTTCGGTAGCATTCTAACCAGTTGTGTCTGTAGCTCAATAACTCAACACGTTAATTCCTACTGAAGGAACAATACATTAGAGCCGGTTCCTTCCACCGTTCTTTCCTTCCCAGATATAGATGTCCTACAGAAAATCGTGACTACATCCATTACTTCGCTGAATAAGTTTCAAAACATGGGACAGTGTCTATCGCAAAATAACATATTTTATAAACAGAAATAATCAACCACGGATTGAAAGAAGGGAGAAAAAATAAAACCTTCGGAGAAATTATAGATAGCGCAAGATTCTATTCCCATTTTTCGATGACATCCATTATCTAATCAATATGTGAATCTGTACGTGTGCGCACTCAAGTGTATGCATATAGGTATATGTAAATATATATATCTGATTGTGCGTATAGATGTGTAAACATATATATATATATATATATATATATATATAATATTAGTATTATATGCGTATGTGTGTATGTATGTATGTACGTACGTATTATAAGGCAATAATAGCCGTTGCTATGAATATGTTTAATATGAAGCTTTGTTAAGATTCCAGAGAAATCATGGCTGCAGCGTAGATATTTGTAATG
>NC_142932.1:25123001-25128001 GCF_046866305.1 Octopus bimaculoides | reverse complement strand
TTCTCGTAAAAGTATTTTAACAAGGTATTTGGCTTCAAGACCGCATATTGGAAGTGTTTCTTTTTTTATCATTTTTCCAAAATATCACATGGTGAATAGATAGGAGGTTCGAAGAATATATGGTTTTAACTGAGCCAAAAATAAGTCTTTCTAACTTTAGCACAAGGCCAGCAATTTCGTGGGGATGGAGTTAGTCGATTACATCGACCTCAGTGCTCAACCGGTACTTACTTCATCAACCCCGAAATGATAAAACGTAAAGTCGACCTCGACAGTATTCGAACTCAGAACGTTAAAGAGTCGAATGAAATTTTGTTAAACATTTTCTCCGGTGCAGTGACGATGATTCTGTCAGCTCTCTGCTTTGACTAAAACAATTACAATCCTTTCTACTATAAGTACAAAACCTGTAATATTTGGGAAGGGATCTACTTGTTTATACCGATGCCAGTTCTCATCTGGTACTTGTTATGTCGACTTCGAAATGATGAAAAGCGAAGTTGAACGACTGGAAGATGAAAAGCTGCCATACATTTTGTCCGGCATACTAACAATCCTGGCAGTTCACCGTCTTAACTAAACCAATAATAACAAGTAAAGGAATATCTTCACGTATCGCTGATCCCAATTTTGAATTGTCCACCGTATTCATTTCTACATAGAATATTGTTACATATAACTCTAATATCTGTCCCTATCATAGTGTGTGTGATTTCCATGTTGTCTTCTATCATGTCTTGGGAATATTGACATTGAATTCTATTGCGTTGTGTTGCAAGATTCTGTTTGAATCATAAATTGCTACAGTCATTCAAAGAATCTGATTGATTGTGCATTTTAATGCAGAGTGTAAAAAAAAAATCACACAAATCAATAACTGTCATTCCGATTTCTTTCAACGTGTGTTGTCTTTTTAACTAAACCACAAATAACTGGCAAGTTTAACTAAATGGAATAAATTTTAAAACAGAATAGAAAAGATTACAAAGTAGACTTTTTGCCTGGCATGACAGTTAAATCTGGAAAAATACAAACGCATGAATACGAGTGCATAAATATATGTCTACACAAATACACGCATACATATATGTATATCTAGATGTATGCATATTGTATGTGTGCGCGTGCCTGTATGCACAAAGACAGACAATGGGATTAAGTCGATTTCATCGACTCCAATACGTAACTGGTACTTAATTTATCGACCCCGAAAGGATGAAAGGCGAAGTCGACCTCGGCGGAATTGGAACTGGGAACGTAACGGCAGACGAAATACCGGTAAGCATTTCCCCGGCGTGCTAACGTTTCTGCCAACTCGCCGCCTTAGGCCCTAAGCATTCATTTTAGCAATATATTCTTTATTCTTATTGCTAAGCATTACTTCTTTACTCTCTTACTTACTGACATGAAATTTCGTGGCATTTCACCCCATAACGTTTCTTCTACTAGTTTTTGTTCAATGCGACCAACGACACTAAAATCCTCATGCATTTTTCTATCATTTAAACCTAAGAAAAGTATACTTTTATTTTAAAATTAAAAATTCTTTCATGACATTGTATAGATATTGAAACTGAAAGTACAAGTAACTATCAGTAAAAAATAAGCTTAGTGTTGATATCAGATTAATATGGTTAACTTTAGAGAAATACAAATTAGAATAGCGTAAAATTGTAGCATGACAAAGTAACAGATTATCCCAAGATTAAAAATATACCTTTTTAGTTTGACTGCAGTCAGATACCGTATATATATCTAGGAACTAGAAACCTGATGACAACTAGAGATCACACCGATCGAAATGTAGTACAGTTATAAAATTAAAAAGAGTTTTCTCTCTACAGATGAAGAGAATACTCTAAATATTATAAAAGCATTAACGATAAATATTTACGAACATTATACAATAACATATTATTGACAAACATTGATTAATTGTAATGATATCGAAGTATGATAAACAAATGTGTAATTAGATTTTGAATCGTGAAAGAAACCATTTTCACGTCAATTATGTTGTTAATGCTCATAAAAAAATATTCCCACTCGGTTACCAACATACAAGACACTGAAACAGAGTGTTTCCCTAGATACATCGAGAAATCAGGTGTAAATAATATGTTGGAAACGGATAAACCTATGATATTAGATAACATTATATTTTGGATATTTAATCGTTTATTACTTAAATATTTTTTTTATTATCTAACATTATACTATTAATTTCTATTGTTAAAAGCCACTCTACTGATGGTACGAAGACGCTCCACAATGCATTGCAACATCATCCGTCTCTTTCCCCAACTCTTTCACTTTTTCAGTCACTATATATATACCTATCTGTCTATCTAGCCACTATTCAACAAAAAATAAATATATTTTCCTTTACAACTTTCTTGGCTTCAGTAGAGTTCTTAATGTCATTAAAGATGAAAATTATATTCAAGCGATTTGAACTCCTGATAGAGATGTTCGAATTTAGATCCCGCACAACAATTGAGACAATAATTTTCCTTCTCTATGTAACCTCAACCGATAACTTTAAAATATTGTGCATATTTGTTTGGCCTCCATAAATAGAATTTCTTTATCCACTCATGATTTATATACTGAATCTTTCTTTTCAGCTGACATCTATAGGCTTTTTCTATCATTTTAATATACAAATACTACATCTATTCAACCAATCTTGGTATATTATCCTCCTCTAGTCGACATCTACAAGTTTACATGCTGAATATTTCTCTGAATATGGCGACATATATAGGCTGTTTCTATTCAACCGATATCTACACAATACCACTATTCATCTGAAATCTGTAAGCTGCTTCTTTTCCAGTCGATACTTCTAGGACGCCTCTATCTAGTCAAAATCTACAGGATGTTCTGTCTATTTATTTCAAAACTACAATATATTTATGGTTTATTATTTATGATGGCTAAGTAGAATTTCCTCACCATTATTCACAACATCCTGTCAAAATCAAATACATTAAACCAAGGGCACACATTGGAAACTTGCAACGCTTACACCATTGTAATAAAGTATCGTTGAATTGTTGTCAGTGTTAATTATTGTAATGGGGTTTCCTAGAAATCTTTCATGACAGTGAGTTACAACTTGCACCACTTCAGTCCATCTTATGTCAAGCTATTAAACAAAATGATATTTTACAAAGATTTCTTCACATTCATAGTAACAAATATTGCTGGTTTGGGATTCAAAATGGACACCTTTGAAATTGAAGATCATTTATCATGGAATCCAATATCTATACGAGAAGATGCTCTAATCAACTTTTAGTCCAAATAATAACAAAGTGGCGAGAGAGATAATGAGGATTTATTTTGCGTTTGTGAAAGCCAGGCATTTTATTAATCGATAAGTGATAATTCCAGAAACAATATTTCATTCCTTTTATGCCAGCGGACGCCTTAGAACTTTGATAAGTTCTTAGAGAACAGAATATGTTAACAGGTTTTAATTCATAGTTAGATTCGTCAGCTGTGTTACTAATGGCACATCTATGAATACCAAGCATTCCGTTAGTTTAGTGATATGAGAGTAAACTTTACATGCTATGCTTTGAAGATGGGTGGTATTTTAGCATATCTTTGCAGGAGCAGACTAAAAACGTTGTGATAGTTAATCATGGGTGTGTGTGCGTACGTGTGTGTGTGTGTGTGTGTGTACGTGTGTGAGTGTGTATCGATATATATACATATACATGCATACATATATGTATATATATATATATATATATATATATATATATATATACACACACATATATATATATATATATATATATATATATATATATATATATATATATATATATATATATATAGTTTTAGGGAAAATAACCAAGTTTCAAGAACTCATCGATGAAAATCCACTATCACATATAGAAAAATTAACAATTCAAAGCACAATAAATGAGTATAATATAAAGCAAAATAAATATCATAAGATAAATATAATAAAATGATTACACGTGATTCATAACTAATTTTCAAGTAGAAAGGAAATTTAAATCGATTAAAATCAATTAAAATTATATTTATATATATATTTTATCTATAAAGCTCAATTTAATTTAAATTTTTTATAAATTGAGTTTTTACCTGTAATTTTGGATTTTGTCCGTAATATTATTATTATATATATATATATATATATATATATATGTGTGTGTGTGTGTGTGTGTGTGTGTGTGTGTGTGTGTGTGTGTATATATATATATAGAAGAATTCACGAAAAAACAACAGACGAAGACAGGTCGTGTAAACAACAAATGGATGTATTAATATAACGCTCGGGAATAGAGAAAGTCTGTAACGTTTCGAGCCTACGCTCTTCAACTCAAAGGAACACAGAAAGAAGCAAGAAGAGAAACAAGGAGAGAAAAATAATAAAATATATATATTTGGTGTTCGAATCTCGCTGCAGTTGACGTTTATCATCCTACATGTCCTATAAAGAAGATATAATATCAATCTTCCTGTGAAATCTGCGCAATTAATTATATACTCGTATACAACTTCTCCGAATTGTACCGATGTCAATAGAACTATCATTAGTCACTTAGGAGTAGGTGAACGGTGATACACACACAGAGAATTATATATAAATAATGTTAATACAGAGTGTATCAGAGCGGATATGTCAGAATCGGGGCGTCAGAGAAAAATACTTATTTAGTTATGTCTGGTTTAGGTTCCTTTTTCTGTAGGTGCGGATTACCATTTAACGTACACTGCGGTCGATAAAATAGCAACTAGGCAACGCCCTTCCTTAACTATAGACAAAATCCAGTAAAATAATAATCGAACGTATGTGTGTGGATAACTGTGCGTCTGCGTGTGTGCAGATATATGCATGCATGTATATATATTAAATAGAACTACTCATATATCTGAGCTGCCCTATATTTCCAGCTATCTAACCATGTGTCTAAATAGCTGGGCCAGTTTCCTACTTGTCGGAAGCTAGCAGA
>NC_142932.1:25105501-25118001 GCF_046866305.1 Octopus bimaculoides | reverse complement strand
GGCAACAGCTTTGGTATGTCTTGGTTTTCATTCTAAGGATATCTTGTTCCTCCCATATCGGGGACCCTGAAAAACGTCAAGAGCGCTTCACTTCATCTTTTCTGTATATGGGTGTGCGCACGCTTGCGTGTGAGTGTTTGTGCGCGTATGAGTGCGTGTAGGTGTGTGTGTATGTATGCATTGACAGATGTTTTGTACTTGCCTGAAAGGACGATGAATAGGCAAAGTCATTAGAGAACCAGGAATAGGATGGTTTGCAGTGTTTGCTTCATCTCTCTACTCTCTAAGTCCAAGTTCTGCTGTGGTTAATAACTCTTATTTTTCCAGGACAGATAAGTATATTGGTTTCAAATTTTGGCACAAAGCATCAGATTTGGGGGAAAGGGAGATAATTAAATACATCGATCTCAGAGCTCTTACTTCATCGACGTCGAAATGAAAGAAGGAAAAGTCGACCTCAGCGGAATTTGAACTCGGAACGCAACGATGGACAAAATGCCTCTAAGCATTTTGACTGTAAAATATTAACAGTCTGGAATTAATGGAGACATACGTGATAACCTGCCCTGTCTATTACTGTTCCTTATATACCAAGTCCATATTCTTCGTCTCACTGGAGTCCAATTAGGAAAACACATTTTGCGAAGCACTGGCATAGAGTCCAATGTAAAAACTGTGGGAGAGGTGGGGAGAGAAGAGATACAGAAAGAAGAGAGGGGGGGGTTATAGTGTCTTTGAAACACCACTGTACTCAAAACATCATAAGGTGTTGTGAGTTGATAAGAACTTAATGTATTCGCATACACATGCATATATATACATGAATGTGTGCACATATATTTGCTTATGTGTGTGTGTTCCTACATACTGTACAAATATTTGTGCCAGCATTCATTTATGTATATACAATATATGTATACAAATATGTGTTCGCATATGCGTGTGGGTATATATATATGTGTGCGTGTGAGTGTGTATGTATGTACACGTATATATATATAGAATATTACACTTCTATATACGTATGTGTATATATATATATATATATATATGTGTGTGTGTGTGTGTGTGTATGTGTGTGTGTGTGTGTGTGTCTGTAATATTAGGGCGTGTGAAGGCGAGATAACTATATATATGCACATACAAATATGTATATATATATATATATATATATATATATATATATATATATATATATATATATATATATATATATATATATATATATATATATATATATATATGTTTATATGAGCATATATATATGTACATATATATAAATGTGTGTGTGTGTGCATGCGGCCATTTATATTCATAAGCATACATCATAGACGCACGCATATAGACTCAAAAACCTGTGTAATCCTAAACCAAATATACCAGTTTCTTTTTATTTATTTTCTTTGTATACCTCGTCTACGATACTTAATTTTTTCCCTTCATTTCAATTTTTTTTTTCAAATATTTTCCTCACCCAGAATGTTTTTATTTCTTCTTTTTTTTTTCCTTATCAATTCCGATTTCACTGATCCAAAGCAAAGCATAGAATAGAAACGGAAACCAAGTCTATGGAATTTCGGGTTCTGTTTTCTATATCCTGTTTTTGTAATGATCAGCCGTAAAGTAACCGCTGGTCTCAGTTTTTAATATATTCCTTGTATATTGGGCAGAACACCCGATGCGTTCCATTACTTTGATCTTGCGTCAGCAAACTCCAAAGAGATTGCTATGGAAACGTGTTGTATGGAAATGCGAAATGGAGATGAATATGTTTATATTTGTACACGTGTGTGTATACGTGTATATGCGATTGCTTCACTGCTTGTCTGTATACGACTGTATGTCATCCTATGATCATGATTCCGTGATGCTTTGACCATAATAATGTGTGAAAAAATCTTTTTTTTTTCCTGTCTGTGTGTATGCATTTGACATTGTTCTTGTGTTATGCTCTCCGTGTATTCGTCTATTTTGGAAAGTATTTGCATTTGAAGTGTGTCTACCTGATTTTGTGAGACCCTATGATAATACACGCCCGTACGTCGTTTGTTCTGTCATCATAGCTGGCCTATCCACACTTTCATTCTACCTATGTCCAGGAGTATTTATGATGACGACAATAACGATGATGATGATGATGATGATGTTCGTGTGTGTGTGTGTGTATGAGTGTGAGTATATGCGCGTGTGCGTGTGTGTGTGTGTGTGTGTGTGTGTGTGTATGTGTGTGTGTGTTTGTGTGTGTATAAAGCATTATTAATAAGGGAATATCAATAGACTGATTGAGCACATTGAACCATGAATGCACCTAAAATATATATCAGAAACAGCAGTAAGTGTACATATATATATATATATATAGAGAGAGAGAGAGAGAGAGAGAGAGAGAGACAGAGAGAGAGAGAGAGAGACAGACAGACAGACAGACAGACAGAGGCAGACAGACAGACATACAGATAGACATGATAATAACAGAGAAGCACTAAATGGTGCTATCTTACATGTTTATTTTATATGCATACCAGTAACTCCTATTAAGTAATGAAACATATGTAATAGATAATAAATAATACTACATATATATATATATATGCGTGAATGAATGTGTGTATGTGTGTGTTTGCCTGTGTGTGTATTCTAATTATAATCTGCTGCTTGCCTCCTTTAATCGTTTGAGCAATTAAGATAGTCAACCTCAGAAAACAGCGGAAACGGGCTGTGAGTAGAGTATCTAGGATTATACTGAATTATTAAGTGGCATGAGTGAGGTTTGAACTTTATGGAAATGAGATCAGTGAAGTATTCAATCATCGGTTATGAACTGATGTAAGAATCACAACATTGGTTTAATTAGTTAATCAGTATTTCGAGTGATGCTGCCAGATAAAGATTTAGTCATATCAAGCAAGCGATGCGGTGAGATAATCACCGTTTAAGCTACTCATTAGATGGATGTCATCGAACTTGGAACGACTGTGGATATCACTGTATACATTCTCCAAAACTTGAATAAATAAAAGACGGTGAAAATTGTGCTTGCTTTGCATGTATGTGATTTTCTAAACGAAAGAAAGAGAGAAGAAAGAAGCACCATCGTAATCGTAAGGTATATGCATACATATCGATCTATGATTATCCACACACACACATACATACATACATATATATATATATATATATATATATATATATATATATATATATATATATATATATATATATGCATTTATATATATTGAGAGAGAGAGAGAAGTGATATAGCAGAGAGAGAGAAAGAGAGAGAGAGACGGGTTTATGAAGATAATGACAAATTTTAACAATGCCTAGGTCTTTCAAAGTTCAGTAATTTGACTTTCAGATAACAGCTGTTTCGCCCAAACAGTTGAAATGATGCTGGAAGTCATGTCTTTAAATTGAACAGCTGCATAATCGGAACTAATAATTAAGCAATACAACGCTCACACTCCAAATACATACTCACACACATACATACAGCACATATATATATATATATACACACACGGTTTTACTCTTTCATATACGTATGTGTGTATGCGTGTGTCTATATTATATGTATAAACACATACATATATATATGTATATATGTATGTGTGTATATATGCGCATATATATATATATGTGTGTACACACATGCTTACATATATATATATATATGCTTATTTATTCATACACACAAAAGTGCAAAGACTGAGACAGACATGCATATGTATATAGTTCGTATAAATAATGTTTGTGTGTTGGACAGAAGAGAATAATCGATACATCATATTCACTCAGACTTTTATTGATGCAGCCTTCCAAATTCATATACACACAGATATATATACAAAGACACAAAACCCCACACGCACGCACACACACACACACACACATACATACTCATAAGCATATAGACGTACACAGACAAATATTTCATACACACACATACACACACACACACACACACATACACACACACACACACACACACACACACACACACACACAAACACAGAGAAATTTCTACATTTTATATGGATTATATTTTCATACAAAATATTTTCATACAGCACAATATTAATTGGCTTCGTTAAGATCTGAACACATAACCTTTAGATTCGTGCATTGATTTCTGAAATGCCTGTCAGCTTATCTATCGACGTATCTGTCTGTGTGCCTGTCTATATACCTGTCGAAATAATTGTACGTTCATAGCATTTTCTGTGTAGGAATATATTTATATATAGTGAATCCAAACAAGGAAGAACAAACAAGAAAAAACAACAACGCGAGGATGTAATACAAGTAAAGTATTATCAGACGCTCAGGAAAAGAAGGAAAGAGGATTTAACGTTTCGAGAAAAGTTCTTCTTCAGAAATAGAGGAAAGTCCAAAAGAAGGGAAGGCAGAGGGAGAAAATCGCCAACGATACACACGTGGCTACATTTTGGAATATATACATACATACATACATACATACATACATACATAGATGTATACATATATACATACATATATACATACATATATACATACATATATTCGTACATGCATACATGTATGTATGTATATATATGTATGTTTGTATCTTTCATCTTTTACTTGCTTCAATCATTTTACTGCGATCATGGGGCACTTGTCTTGGAAAATTTTAGTAGAACGAATTGACCCTCTACTATTTTTATAAGCATAGTATTTATTCCATCGACCTTTTTTATATCGAACTGCTACGTTATGGGACATAAACACACCAACACAGATAGATAGATAGATAGATAGATAGATAGATAGATAGATAGATAGATAGATAGATAGATAGATAGATAGATAGATAGATAGATAGATGAGTACTTATTTCATGTGTATATAGATGGATGGTTATTGTATGGCTATGCTGTGTCATCTAATTAGGAGCTGATATTTTTCTGTTTATTCCAATTACCTAGTGGGACTCGTTCCAACAGTACTTCATGAATTGGCACAAACTTCTCATTATTCATGTCTCTACCTACAGGTGTATTACACTTACCTATGGACATTTCTCTCTGTTCTATATACATTTCAGTTCTCTTTCTCACACACCCTCTAATTATACGTATATATGTCTATACGTGTGTATTAATGTGCGTTTACGTATATCTGTGTGCATATATACACACAAACACACACAGACACACACACAGACACACATACACATATGGTGGAGTAACATATATATGCAGTTATGATAATTTAGGTTTATAAATACAACTTTGAAGTTGTATGTTTGTATCTTTTTGCGTGTGCATATCTATACATACATACAGACGCACACACATGCACACACACACAGATATATATGGGTGTATGTGCGTATATATATGTGTGTGGGTGCGTATATATATATATATATGCGCCTGTGTGTGTGTGTATCTACATATATATTTATATGCATGCACATATAGATATGTGTGTATGTGTGTATAATATATATATATATATATCTGTGTGTGTGTGTGTGTGTGTGTGTGTGTGTGTATATATATATATATATATATATATATATATATATATATATATATATATATATATATATATATATATATATTTATATGTATGTACATACATATCAATGGCGACTCCAGCACTCAGGCTGTTCGAGCTTAGACCGAGTGTAAATTTAGTAAAGTGAAGTGTAATTTCAAGCTGAATTAATTTCTGCCAACGCTGACTTCAAGTATGTAATTTCAGCCAATAACTCGGGCTCCTTTTATTGAGCTTCGTCGCAGTTCATTTATTTTCCTTCAGCGTCTGGCGGTGTCTGAGAGGTGCCCTGTATCAAAAAAATATCATTTGTAGCAGATCTTCTCTCGACATCGTTCGCACACGTCTGACTCGGTCTCAGAAGTTACAACCCGAGTTGTTATCTATAATCGTAAAAATTAAAAGTAATTCAAATTCACTTTTAAATTGAAACAATAAATTTCTATAGAGATTAGGATTTAAATTCCAATCCATGAAAAGTTCCCGTTCTACAATATCCTTAAAGGAACGAAAAGTGATCCAGCAACTCGGGCTAATACGAACGAGCCTGGTAGGTGTAAAAAAACTAACTGGCATCTCTTGTCAAAAATACAGGTGACAGTCTGGTCGCTGTTGTTTGTTGTGCACTCTTCTGTTATTCTGTGCGTCTGTGTGTAAAGATCAATTGTGTTTTGCAGGCTTGCTTTATTTTTACCCTTAACCTAGAAACGGAGAAAGACGTAGTGCTGGATATTTAAAAAAATTGGCCATTTGGGGATAGAAATATTACGGTAAAACCTGAAATTCTTCTAGCAGGCATGTGTTTTACGTGAAATCTATGAACCGGGGTGAAGCTGATGACCTGGAGTCGCCTCTGATATATATGTGTCTGTGTTTTTGTGTAGGAATGTGTGTGGTGTGTGTGTATGCATATACGGTCATAGCAGAAACGATGCTTTGGTTTCAGTTGTTCTTAACCCTGAGTAACAGGAGTGCGAAATTAAACGACTTAGTTTGTTGTTACGTCACTATCCATTCTGAGTGCAAACCAGCATATTATTCTTCATAGTGTTAACATGTATAAAACAAGTATGATGATGTGCAGAGTTCTATTCAACCAAGTATTGAACATGTACATAATGTAACGCACAAATGCCTTTAGTTCTCATCTTGGTTAAGTTCAGTGTGTCGCAGTAACAAGATCAAACCCATAGTTGCCTCGACTTTCGTTCCCACTGTTTCCATGCTTCCAGTCAATAGTGTATATTATGCTAAGCAGTTCCTAGAGATTGTACTTAATTGTTGTTAGGTGGACATAGTCATTTTTGTTATAGTATCTTGATCATAGACACAATGCATCACTCTTGTCGTGATAAGAAGCAGCTAGTCTTCAGTAGCCTGTCCGACATCTTATCGATTCTTCATTATTCTTAATTTTAGTTGCAAATGAATCTTTAAGCAACATAAGTGTCTTGATTAAATCCATAAAGATGGTTATTTCATAAGTCAGCATTAATTTAACGCCAATGTGTAAACATTACACACAATTCCTAGTTATAGAGTTAATACAGAAATAAATATGTAACTTTTAGTTACGCTGTCTTCTACATATTCTACCAGTAATAAATCAGAAAACAAAATAACCATATTCTTAACACTGCAGTTAACAGACATTCTGCGGAGAATAGTCTTTCATTATTTTCAGGAAGTTCGAAACAAAAAAGAAGTGAAATATATTCTAAGATAAACAACAGGTGGTGAGTTTTTATAATGTTAGATTTTTTTTATTATGACTCTTCCTTGATATAACAATATTGCTTTCAACGCACTATTTCTGTTCAAAATTATTTCAGAATTCAAACTCGAAAGAAGAAAACAAAAATATTCGAGTGGGTAGATTATTTGAATATCAGCTCCGACGTTTTGAGATCAGTTCTACTATAGATATACTTTGTCCGTATTTGAATAGTATCATTGATTTTTAAGAAGGAAAATATATTGCTCTTCTGGAGCAACGTATTTTCCTTCCCCTCAAAAGAGAAAATGTATTAGTCAACCATAAAAAAATTCTACCCAAGGATATCTAAATATCCTTCTTACTGTTGGTTCAGCATCTGAAATTTTGAAGGAGGGATCCAGTCGACAACACCAGTGGTACTCATTTTATCAACCTTGAATAAATAAAATGCAAAGTTAACTTCGGTTGAATTTGAAAACCAAACGTAAAGTTAGACGAAATGTTGATAAGCATTTTGTTGGCATGCTAACGATTCAGCCATTTCGTCGTCTTCCGAGTAGCCGACATATGTAGTAAGATATATAGTTAATTTTATACATACGTGGCAGCGGTTCACTCACTATTGTGTATAATTTACCTGCTATTCTCTCTTTTTGTTGTGAGTTTTCACAATGGTGAAGATACCCCAATGTGCCAAGACCCAAACTCCACCTACAAGACACTAATGGCATCTAAATGAGGGATGCAGGCTCGCGGGCAATCGAAAATCGCGACTGCTCCTACGTTTTCTATACTTTCATTGCACTCTAACGGACATGGAAACTATCGAAATGTCGGTATTTCATTTTTGCTGAGGTTATATGCCCCGACCAACGTCAATCAGGTCTACTCTGTTTGTGGTGCCGACAAGTTCGACTTTTAATATGCGCCTCTAAAAATCCAGACACATAAAAATCAGCAGATTAGATTTTATAACGATAAATGCTTGTACACTCCGAAGAAAATTTCCTGAATGTTCGGAGTCATTTTGCTAGCAACATACATAAAAAAGATACTAGATAGCATTGCAGCTATCTAGTAAGAGAATCGCATTCCATATGCATTTGAAAACACTTGTAAAAATACACATATTTGTATATGCATATATGCATATGTATATGCATAAATACACTCTATTGAATAGACGTTGAGTCTTCTGAATTCACCAGTTTGACAGATGTTGATATTAATCCCTCATGTTTTCAAAAATTACTCTTCTCAATAAGCAAACTTGGTGAGGTTACTGATTTAGTCGGTGACGATCTAATCATACACATGCCGTACTGAGATGAGTATCCTGACATTACGTACATACATATAATCATACATACATATCTACGTGCAAATATTAAGTACATACATATAAAAATACATACGTACATGCTTATATTTATATAACATGAAAATATTAGATACATACATGCAAATATTGATTTAAAATTTTAGCACTAAGCCAGACATTTCATAGTAGGATGCCAGTCGATTACATCGATCCAAGTGCTCAATTATTTTTCACTTTTTTTTTTTTTTTTTTTTTTTTTTTTAATTGACACCGTTACGATGACAGGCAAAGTCGACCCCGGCAGAATTTGAACTCAGAACCTAAAAGCAGACGAAATGCCACGAAGCATTTTGCCCGGCGTGCTATAAAAATTCTGCCGACACCCTGCCTTACTTACATGCAAGTATTACGTGCATACATGCATTCGTGCGCTCCGACATACATGACGTATATGCACACATGCAAATATTTAGTACATACACACGTGCGTACATACGTACATAACTAGACAGGCAGACAGCAAACAGATAGACAAATAAACCAACATACATATATATACATATGTATATATATATATATATATATATATATATATATATATATACATATATATATACATAGATACGAATGGATAGATACGGGTGTTTGAATAGGGATAACCATTTAATGGAATCTGACAGTAACATATCAGATTAAACTGTGGATGGTGTTTGATTTAATCTGAGCAACACTCGTGCAGCTATCTTCTAGCCATGTTATTCTTCCTTTCTCCTACAGATTCTCTCACATGTACACCCTCTCGTCGTCACTCTCTGTCATTCTATGTATCTATCACTTTCTCGCTCTAGCTTTCCTTTTCCTCTACCTCTTCTCCATACGGCTTAGTCATTTTAACTCCGCCTCTACATATCTCCATATTGCTTTCATAGATAATACCCTTTGATCCGGGTTAATGCCTAACATTTTAATACATCAATTCATTTGTCACTGTAAGATGGTGAAGAAGAGAGGAAACTGATGATGGTGATGATGATGATGATGATGATGATGATGGTGGTGGTGGAGGTGGTTGTCATGGCTACGACGACGGCGACGGCGCCATTGATGATGTGAAGGATAAGGTGGATAGGAGGTGAAGGGTATAGTAATCGTAATATTGATGGTGGTTCTAATGATGCCAGGGATAGTGGTGAGGCTGGAATTAGAAAGAAGGCGGACGTGGAAGAGAAAAAGAAAAAATACAAAGAAGTAAATGAAATAAAAAAGATGAAGAAAACAACAACAAAACCAAGAGCATCAACGACTCAACATGGAGAAGTGGGAAACGAAGAAAGAAAAATGTCTTCAGCAAATCAACGGGGATGTGAAAAAATTACCAAACGAGATAATATTGATGTATAAAATAACAACAAAGAATAGGGGAGTGACGTGGAGTTGTCAGAAAAGTAGAGGAACAGAGGTCCAGGTAGTAAGAGAAGAACTATAATATAAAGGAAACGGAACATAATCACAATATGAGGGAAGGTGTTAAATAAAACATATGAGGCAACCAGGAAATGTTATATTTGTTGTTTAAATATAAGAGTGGCGGTTCATAATGGCCTGTGACGGATTCGGTATCTAAAGCTGATAAAACGTTACGACGCATAAACTATGGCGCAAGACGTCATTCTAGGCTCAATGTTTTTTTGTTTTTTTTCGTGTTTTGTTTTTTTTCACACGCATTGTTCTGAAGAAGAATGGTCTTCCAAAGGCGTTTTCCGTAGTGGAGAACTTTTCACGTTTCAGAGTAAACAAACATGTTAAACATAATTGTAGACGTTCATATTTCAATCATCATTGCGTCGTATGTCTCTAAATAATATATATATATATATATAAATGTTTGGGAGTGGGTGTGGTAATAAAGAGAAGTTACAAAGCGACTCAAGGACTGAGAGGTTTGTGGATGACACTTGACAAACCAACTTGACAAATTTAGGAGTATGCCGGTAGTGAACAGCTGACACCGTAGTACATCTCCAGCGTTAGAAGCTATGCAAAGGCAATAATAATAATAATAATAATAATAATAATGATTTCTTTTATAATAATGATAATAATAATGATGATAACAACAATGATAATAATAATAATAATAATAATAATAATAATAATAATGATGATGATGATGATGATGATGATGATGATGATGATGATGATGGTGGTGGTGGTGACGGCTTCTAATTTTTACGCAAGGCTAACAATTTCTGGGGAAGGAGTAGGTCGATTACATCGATCCCAGTAAACAACTAGTATTTATTTTATCGCTACGATAAGGATAAAATGCAAAGACAATCTCAGTGGAACCAAGGTAACACCTCTTATTTTTCGAGCACCTTTCGGAGTATTCGAGCGATTCCAAGCAGTGCTGTTTTCTGCAAGTGCTCCACCCTTATTGCAGCCCCTATTTGTTCCACGTACTTCTCAAGATTTTTACTCACTGTTCCCAGGGCTCCGATAGTTATTGGTATTACTACCACATTTTTTATCGAACACGACTGCTTATTATTATTATAAAAGAAATCATTATTATTAGTAGTAGTAGTAGTAGTAGTAGTAGTAGTAGTAGTATCATTATTATTATTATTTTTATTATTATTATTGCGAGCTGGTAGAATCGTTAAATCGTCTGAAAAATGTCTTGCAGTATTTGTTCTGACTCAACGAACTGAGAACAATTTTCATTAGGGTCATCTCTGCCTTTCACCCCAAACGGGGTCCATAAAATACTGTGCCAGACAAGTACAGGGATTCGATAACATCGGCTAGATCCCTTCCCTTAAAATTGGTAGCCTCGTACCTAAATTAGAAATAATTATCACTTTTTTTTTGTTGTTGCTATAGATGTTAGCAGAATGTTACGGATTTTAGCGACAGAAAGGAAGTATATTCATTTAAAATCGACTCGATTCTTGGTTATTACTTATTCCAACAGACGGGTGACCGAAAAGCAAACTTAATTCAGGTGGAATTTGAACTCAGGAAATTAAAATTACGAGGATATCGAGTAAAATCTGTTTATCATAATTTTATTCATCGTCATTCTTTTCCTCTTACACATCATCACGATTGCTATAACGGATGTCTGCATAATAAAACTGCAGCTGTATTGGCGATAGTATTAAGTAATGGCGTCGATGAGTTATGAATAAGTTATGAGTGTCTGTCACTCAGTGACAATCCACAAAACTACAGCTGACATCTCTCAAGCTGGAGACAAAATAACCGGCTTAATATCAATTACATTATATCTTAACAGTTACGATCGACATTTCTTCTTCTGGCTAAAGTTCAACTCTCGTCTTGGCAAGTTATATGAATTGCTTATAAGGCAAAGAATTTAATTCTCTCAGCAGTTATCTGTGTTTATGTATGTGTATGTGCGTACGTGTTATGTTTGTATGTGTGTATAAGCGTCTATGTGTGTTCGAATTAAGATATTTCTATACGCATGAATATGAAGGTAGTTCTATGTCTAGCTTATTTTCTATGCAACATGAGTGTAATGATATGTTTGTATGAATCAATATGTGTTTGTCTGTATGTGTACTGTAATAAATGTAGTTATAGTTGTATTTGAATTGTTTATAGATGTGTAAATTGCTATGTCTATATAAGTATGTGGCTTTCGTAACTGAAAGTTTAAATTTCTAACTGGGTCTCACACAACATGTCTTACACGATGACGAACTATTCTCATAGGAGGAAATTGGGCAAAAGCAGGCAATTGATGTTATAACGGTTAAAGAGGCGATGGGTCTTTGATAGAGGGAAGCTTCATTTGGTAAATCAGGATTTCCTTTCTTTATGCTTATTAACGGAGCTTTGATGGCATTCCGACAATTTGAGATACATTCAGACGCCTAATTTAGTGTAAAAGTGGATCATATGAAATAG
>NC_142932.1:25085501-25100501 GCF_046866305.1 Octopus bimaculoides | reverse complement strand
TTAAAACATCAGAAATGTCGGCTGCTATTTTTAACAGAGCGAGTGACTTTGTAGAGGCGACCTCGTACCAGTTTCAAGCACTTACGTTTAGGTCTTTGAAAATAAACATAAGACATAAACCGAGTTATGTTAGCCACAATTCAACCAATTTTCTGCCAACTAATAGAACGAGTTCTCGGTGGACAGCGGGTAAAGAGGCAACAACTCTTAGCATAAGGGTATACTGTTTTGCATACCAGCCACATGGTTCCTGGTGCAGTCCCACTGCGTGGCACCTTGGGCAAGTGTCTTCTACTATAGCTTCGGGGCTTGTGAGTGGATTCGGTTGACGGAAACGGAAAGAAACCCGTGGTATATATATATATATATATATATATATATATATATATATATATATATATATATATATATAGTCGAGCACATCGACCCCAGGACTTATTCTTTGTAAGCTTAGTACTTATTCTATCGGTCTCTTTTGCGGAACTGCTAGGTCACCAGGACATAAACACACCAACATCGGTTGTCAAGCGATGGTGGGGGACGAACACAGAGATATATATACATGTATGTATGTATGTATGCATGTATGTATGTATGTATGTATGCGTGTGTATATATATGTTTATGTGTCTGTGTTTGTCGCCCCACCATCGCTTGACAACCGATGTTGGTGTGTTTACGTCCTGTTGAACTAGCGGTTCGGCCTAATACACCGATAGAATAAGTACTAAGTTTACAAAGAATAAGCCCTGGGGTCGATGTGCTCAACGAAAGGCGGTGCTCCAGCATGGTCGCAGTCAAATGACTGAAACAAGTAAAAGAATAAAAGAATAACATGTTGACCCTGAAAACTTCTTCAATGATGACGTTGTCATGTTTCCGTCAAATGACATCGCCACCACATACGACGTGTGCCTGTCATATTTTAAGTGTAACATGAACATAATTTTGATGTCATTGACGAGACGGAGTCAGTTGTTAATATCATGTTGATGACGGTTGTGGCACTATTGTATACTACAGATGCTACAGCATACGTTACTTTAACAGGGTTGATATGTGTGGGCGTTCATGGCGTTTACTATGCTGACCGTTATAATGGTGATATTGGCGACAACGACGATGTTGATAATGATGTCGCTGCCTGTGTTGCTGCGATGATGAGAAGGTGAAGATGATGATGATGATGATGATGATGATGATGATGATGATAATGACGATGACGACGACGTTGATGATGATGATGATGATGATGATGATGATGTCGAGAGCTATGACAACTAACTTGAACGGTCACTACCTTCGACATGACGACGAAGATAACGATGGCGGTGATGATGATGATGATGATGATGATGATGACGACGACGACGACGACGATGACGATGAAAAAAGGGAATGGAAGGAGGAAGACGAGTGGAGGGTAGCGCACAATGTCACCGTGTACGTGTGAAGGTGTTATAACAATGATTATAAATACGATGATGGCGTAATGAAGATTACATAATATCTGTCAGCGCATATGTAGGTGTGATTATGATAATATTAATAATAATGAAGATAATTACATTACGATGATAAAGTGTGATGGGTTTTATGTTACCAAATGAATGAAAATTTGTCACAATGATAGCAATAATGATGACTTCATTACATAATGTCTGTTTCTAAGTGAACTGTGATGATGATGAGGACAATGTATATCAAGGTGTAATGTGTTTGTAAGGTGAGTGTAAGATTGAACGAGGGCGTAGGTGATGAAGAGGAAATAACAGGATGGTGGGCGGTAGGTGGGTGATGAGTGCATTCGTGTGTGTAAATGAGCTTCCCCAACAAGTGGTCTTTGATTCAGTCCCACTGCGCGAAAGGCTGGAGAAATGCCTTCTGCTATCACCCCAGGTCGGCCAAAGCCTTGTGAGTGGATTTGGTAAACGGAAACTGAAAGAAGCCCGTCGTATATATATGTGTATGTGTGGGGGTAAGAGAGAGGGGGGAGAAAGAATGTGTGTATATGAGAGAGAGTGAAAGTGTGTGTACAGTATGCGCGTGTCTGTGTATGTTCGTGTTTCTGCGTGTGCGTTTGTGTGTATGTGTGTGTGCCTGTGTGTTTGTATGTGTGCGTGTCTGTGAGTGCATGATTGTATTTTTGTTGTCTTTGTTACCCACTATCACTTGACGACTAGTGTTGGTTTGTTTACGTCCTCTTAACTTGGTGGTTTGGTAACGTGTCCCACAGAATAAGTACCAGCTTTATGAAAATAAGTACTACAGTCGATTTAACACAGTGTCCCAACGTAACCGCAGTCTAATGACTAAAATAAGTGAAAGATAAGGTTAGATAGATAGATAGATAGATAGATAGATAGATAGATAGATAGATAGATAGATACATTTCTTTTATTAGCCACACAGGGCTCAACGAAGATGGGACAAATACAATGTAGAGCTTTTCTTTTTGGGAGGGGGAAGGAAAAGAAAGGGGGGGCGATCAAAAGGGATCGTAGGAAGGAAAAGGGGGTAGTTCGATCAAAAGGGATCAAAAAAAAAAAAAAAGGGCGATCAATAGGGATCGTGTATCACACAGTAATGTTCTCGTGTAAAAGGAGGGGAGGACAGTTTAGGTTTGGCCGTGGAAAGAAAAGCCTACGGAAAAGACCACGGTAACCTTGGTCAATATTCTCATTGAAGAAACTATAACAGTAAGTGACTCTCTTTTGCCTTTTTGTTTTCTTTTTTTTCTTGGATTTTTTTTTTTTTTTTTTTTAGTTCATAGGGTTATGCTCAAGATGGCTCCGTCGTTCACACGTGCCATCCTTGCTACATTCACCCATCTTTTTTTGAAGCATTCACTAGACAAGATTTCTCTTTCTAATCTCACCTTCCTCTTCAGGTGATAGATAGATAGATAGATAGATAGATAGATAGATAGATAGATAGATAGATAGATAGATAGATAGATAGATAGATATCTTTTTATGATAGCCACACAGGGCTAAACACAGAAATTGGACGAAATACAAACGTAGAGTTTTTTCATTTTCGAGGTGGGGTGGGTGGGATGCACAAAGAAAAGTCAAATCAATAGGGATTGAAATCGTTGGGGTGTGTGGTGTACAAAAATTATAATTTTCCCAAAAAAACGGGAATAAATAATGTTCACAGTTTAGGTGTACCCTTGGAGAGAAAAACCTCAGGCAGTTCAAAATGTAGACAGATAGATAGAAAGAGAGAGAGAGAGAGACGGACGGACGGATGGATACATACATATAAATGTGTTGACTCACTGAAAAATGATAAATTGCATAACTCAATACATTAGCGCTAAGTATTCTTTGATATATAACAAATAAATAGCTCTAAATTCCAGTACGCTCGGTTACATGAATCCGATCGTTCAGAGGGTAATCAGAGACTTCGTTCCCTTAGAAATATTGGATGTTTGGATATATTTTTGAAATATTATTTGAATTCTATGAAGGAAACCGTGGGTAAATGGTTATATAAGCGTGTGAAGGAGAATTCTAAAATAGGAAATGCAGTTTTAGCAGTAGTCAAATATATCGCTTTCTATGACGTGACAAGAATTTTTTTTCTTTTTTTTTTATCTACTTCGGTATTTGAAACCAGGACCTAAATAGCTGGAACGAGTGCTGCGGGACAATTTTTTTTTTTTTCCTCGATGCTCAAACAAGTTTGCCAAACTATATTTGTAAGTAAATGCGGTGTCCATTACGAATCAATGAGTATGGATGCGTATGCATGATAATTGTGATGGCGATCATGAGGAGTAATAGAAGGAGGAGAAGAAGAAGGCGGGGTTTTGGAAATTCACGAGATGAGGCGAAGACGGGAAGGACGTGGTAAAGGAATATTACAGTAAATGTCTAATTAAATATGCGCAAATATGACGTCATATAAATGTTTGGTTAGTAAGTTTTGTGTCTGGGAAACGAAGAATGACTGATCTACCTTAAGCGTACATGGTATGTATGTATGCATATATATATATATATATATATATATATATATATATATATATATATATATATATATATATAAATCTTTATGTATACATTTACATAGGTAGACATAAATGTATGCGTGTATGTATTTCTGTTTTTGTATATAATACAACACACACACACACTCACACACTCAGCACACCACATACACACACACAAACACACACATATATATATATATATATATATATATATATATATATACATATATATATGTGCGCGTGTGTGCATATGTATATATACATATACATATATATATATATATATATATATACATATACATATATATATATATATATATATATATATATATATATATATATATATATATATATATATATATATATATATATATATATATATATATATATATATATATATATATATACAGACGTAATGTAGGTACCTACAGATACATACAAGCACCCTGCTTATATACACATGAAAATATTATACACAGATGCGCACACCCACACAAAGTAAATGTTGAGAGTGACTTCAAAATTACTACTGCCAAACTACCTCCACGAGATCAACGATGCACGAAGATTCGAAGTCACTATCAAACTTTTTTTCTGTCAAAATAAATTCGATCCTCAACATCAATGTTATTGCGTGATCAATCAAACGAAGTATGTTCTAGTATATGACTATACATAAAATACAAACATTAAAACATATGTGTATGCATTTGTGCATATATATATATATATATATATATATATATATATATATATATATATATATATACACCGTCTGGTATGGCTTTTCTTGTCGTAGAGAAGTGAAACAAGAACTTATCTGAACGTCAAAAGAGAGCATCTCAAATAGAATAACCATAATAGATGCTGCAATATTGGTGCATTCTATCGAAGGAGACGACACTTTCCTTCATCTCACTCTTCTGGTTTTACGCTCTGTCTTTCTTTCGTTTCCTTTTTCGTTCAGTCTTTTGTCTACGACATTCTATTCCTATCTAGTATAATAGCTATTAATTGAAGTTGTATGCGTTCGTATGAATTCATTGTAAAAATATGTGAATGCCTGTGTATGTACGTCTGTACCCAAGAACGTATGAATGTGTGTGTGTGTATACAGACATGTATGCTTGTATGCATATGTGTATATATGTACATATATAACCTTATATATATACATATATATATATATATATATATATACATATATATATATATATATATATATATATATATATATATATATATATATATATATATATATATATATATATATATATATATGTATGTATGTATGTATATACATATACACACACATAACCTTATAGTGATATATTTAAGATCATATAGTAGATTGTACTCTCATACGAAACTACAAATATGTTATATATATTTACACAGATTTACTAAATATTATTCCAGTAGCAGCCTCACCTCAACAAATATGCACAAATATTGGCTTAGTTAAAAACCACCTAACTGACAAGAATATTGATGAACGTTTTATAAGAAATCAGATTTATCTGCTTGTATGTTCTTCCATGGGAACTGGTAAATGAGAGTAGCGGCATAGTAAAAGCCTTAATCTCAAATAAATGCAGTTTTCTTTTCTACATACACTGAAGTCATTGTTTATAATTTTATAACAAACATACATAATTTATGCAAACAATCATTCTTTGCTCCTCTTTCTTGCAAAAGGACTTTTTTTCCGAAACGCATCGCCTTTTTTATTGTGATATATTTTGTCTTTTTATCGTAAAATGTTTTCAGTTATTTTCTTTGTTTGTTTTCAATGAATCAACCCTGATGTACACACGTTCGTAATGGACCTCGGCACCTAATGCCGTATTTTATATTCTGCAGTGCATTCTGTAGATGCTTGAAGTGCGCTGGTTATTCCTAATGTCTCGAAAGTATATACCTTCACTTACTTGAATAGAAGTCACTCCAACAAAATGGCAAGTGACCAGCAAAAACAAGAAGGCCGACAGGGGTGCAAAAATTAGGAAAATTGTCCACAGTGAATATCAAGAATTGCAGCTGAATCGATCAGGGAAACGAGAAGGGAGAGTATTCCTAAAGACAGATGTCCGGGAAAAGAATCTACTAGTAGAGGGGAAAACCAGAGTCAAATGGCGAGAATTAGTAAAAGATAGCTGAACCAATAATTTATTAACCTTACACATTTCTTCATCTGATAACGATAGATAGATAGATAGATAGACATTGATACACACACACACACGCACATACAGATATACACACGCATATATATATATATATATATATATATATATATATATATAGGAGACAAGCAGAGAGACAGAAAAACAGAGAAATGCACACAAACATATATGTACACATAACACAGATACTAAAACCGTATAGAATGCTGAAGTTATTACTGTTAATATAAACCGATTAATATGTGCGTGACACAACACAGCAACATTAGTTAACAAGTGTTGTTGGTAGTTTATATAATTTAAGTAGAATTGTTTTGAAGCTAGTAAATTCGGTTTGCCTAATGAGATTTGTGTACTGAATTGATGATCTATAATGTTTAGACTGCTTATTGTGTGATATTCAGAGAGAGGACTTTGAAAACATTAATTAAATCTTCGATAATAATAAGAGTGCAAAACATAATTCATTACTCTGATTTATATACTAGCAATTAGTTAACTCTGTATATATATTTCTTTTATTGTATATTAAACGTTTTGGTTTCTATATTATTTCGTAATTTTATTATAAGAGTATTTCGAATTATTAAATTCGTCATTTGAGATGAAACTTTTCCACTGAGGTTTATTTTTTATTACTTATCATTAACTTGTTTTAGTCATTACACTGCGGCCATGCTGGAGTACTACCATAAAGAAATTTTAGTCGAATGCATCGTCCTCGGTACTTGTTTTATCATGGGGCCTGGTACTAGTGCAGTGTTTTTTTGTTTTTTTTTGCCGAACAGCTAAGTCAGACAAGGACAAAAAAAACCACACCACCACCACTTGAAAAGCAATGGCACACACACCAACAGAAATGCACATACACACAAACACACACATATTTATATGTGTATATATGTATGTATATATATATATCTATGTATATATATATATATACATATCTAAATAGATAAATGTGCGTGTATGTGTGCTTGTATATTCATATATATATATACGTATATATGTATATACACAGAGAGAGACAGACAGAGAAACAGGCGGACAGACAGGCAGACAGGCAGGTGGCTAGATAGATAGATAGATAGGTTTCTTTATTAGCCACACAGGGCTCAACACAGAGGGGACAAAATACAAATGTAGAGTTTTTCTTTTCGAGGGGGTCGAAAACAAAGCAGAAAAAAAAACAAAAGTGGGGACAACGATGAAAAAAAAAAAAAAAAAAAAAAAAACATCGCAAAACGTTTGGGGTATTTACAAAAAATACGAAATAATACAAAAAATTCCCAATAAATGGGGAGGTTATCCGTGGAAAGAAAAACCTACGAAAAGACCACGGTAACCTCGGTCTTTAGCGTCACAGTTTGTTAATTAAAATTTCTTTGTTTACAAAATTTTAAAACGTTTTATAGAATCATGGTCAAGGTGGCTTCGTCATTTATACGTGCCATTCTTGCTACATGTATCCATCTTTTTTCGAAACATTTGCTAGACAACACTTGCCTCTCTACTCTCACCTTCCTTTTCAAGTGATACTTGAAAAAGTTGATGAGAGATTGACCAGAGAGGAAAGTATTTGTCTCTAATCCTTTCAGACGCGTCCACCAGATGCATTCTTTGGCCATAGCCACAAGTACGATAAATACAGCTCTTCCTTCCCGTTTAAAGGAAGGAGGCGTGACGATATTGACGATAGACTCGGTTGATAAACCGACTCGTCCCACACGCGACAGCAGTCGTTCGACATAAGCCCACAGCTCCGAAATGGTTGGACACTGCACGAGTGCGTGCAGAACGGTTCCATCGCTCTGACCGCATCTCGGGCAGGTCGGCCCCGCATTTCGCGAGCCGTGTCTATAGAGCTTATCCCGAACGGGTAGCGCCTCTCGGTAACACTGCCAGGCCAGGGATCTCTGGAAGTTGTCCATAGGTCCCGGCCCGAAAGTCGTCCTGAACAGGCGGGTCAGGTATTCCTCGTCGACGCCCAGGTTCGCCCCGAGATCGTCGTCGTACCTGCCCTCCACTAATCCCCTATAGAATGACTTCGTTGTGATGCAGCCGCTCATGGTCGACCCGGGACGGCAAAGTTGTTGCAGAGCAACGCGACACTCACGGTGCCATTCGCCATTCCTCGGCCTCTTTTTGATCCACGACTGCAGCTCGGTCATGGAGACGAGCTGCGGGAAAGCGCGTCGCACAAACGGCGACCACACCTGCTCACCGTCGTCTACGTAGAGCCGGAGATGTCGCAGTCTCAGCGCATGTCTGCGCATCATCAACCACGGCATGCCCAGCCCTCCTTTCAGCGGGTGTTGGCAACAAACGGATCGCCTCACCATCGGAACGCTTCCTTTCCACAAAAAGCGGAAGAGGATGCGCTCCATTTCGGTGATGGCGCGATCGGGACAAGGCACGACGGTCAGGCGGTATTCGATGACGGACGCGATGTACGCGTTCGCCACCTCCGCCCGACCTTTTAGGGACAGCTTCCTCTCGGACCATTGCCGGCAGAGAGTGGCCACCCTACTCGTTATCTCGTCCCAGTTCTTCTCCGTTTGCAGGTCCGGACCGAACCAGACTCCGAGCAACTTGACCGGACCGTCCGTCCAGCGTCCCACTACTGAGGCGCTGCCGGACGGTATGGGCTTGCTTCTCCAGGTGCCGAGCAGCAAACCCACCGACTTATCCCGGTTGATTTTCGCTCCCGTCACCGCTTCGTAGTCATTCAGCGTCTCGCCGACAAGCTCGAGGTGCTCGTGGCTAGACGCTATGACGGTGACGTCGTCCGCGTATGCCGACACGCTCGTCCCGCACCCCGGTTCTCGCGGGATGCCCCTCAGCGTCGCCAGCTTCCGCAGTAGTGGCTCGAGAGTCAATACGTACAGGAGCGGCGACAGGGGGCATCCCTGACGAACCGAACGTGCAATGTCGAAGGGTCCCGATAGACGTCCATTGACGCGAACAACCGAACGGATGCCTGTGTACAAGGCAGCCATCCAGCCGCGGAAAACGGGACCGAAGCCGGCCGCTTCGAGGACGGCCTCCAAGTATCGATGGTCTACCCTATCGAAAGCTTTCGATTGATCCAAATTGATCAGGGCCCCACCCATGCCAGGTTCCTTAACTACCCTCTCTATGATGTAGCGCATCAGATGGAGGTTGTCATGGATGCTCCGGCCCGGCACGGCGCACGTCTGCTCCGTGCCGACCAGTTTCTCGATTACAAGCGCCAACCGCTTGGCTAACACCTTGGCCAAAATTTTCATGTCTGCATTGAGCAGAGTGATGGGCCTAAAGTTATCTATGGCGTCCCCCTTGTTTGGATCTTTCTTCAGCAGCGTTACCGCTCCTCGGCTCACAAAACCGGGAATGCTCCCGTTCTGCTGCCAGTTGCAGTACACGACCGCCAAGACTTCTCCAAACAAGTCTGGCATACAGTTGTAAAGCTCGTAGGGCAGACCATCCAAACCCGGAGATTTGTCCGTCGAGCAACCCGCCATCGCGTCCCTCACCTCCTCCGCCGTGATGACCTTTTCGCAGCACTCCGCCTCTCTTGCCGAGAGTCGTGGCAAGCTGTGCAGGTAGGCACTAAAGTCCACCCTGCCTTCTCGCTCGCCACTCCTCCCGAACAGTCGGGCAAAATGCCGCTGAAACGCCTCGCACATCTTGCTCGGCTCGAGCAATTCGCGCCCCTGTTCGTCTACCAGAGACCGGATGGTGGCTCTGTTACCCCGCTGCGCCTCCGCCACCCGGGCCTCTCGTGCGGCTCCAACACCTTCATTCCTCAGAGCACGCATCCTTGCCCTGACAGCACACCCTTCGTGTTTAGCATTGAAGTGTTGGTCGAGGGCCAACCTCGCCGCTAAAACGTCGGATGCGATGCCACTTCGCAATGCCTCTTCTAACTTTATCACTAGCTCCCCCTCTTCTCTGTTCCTCTCTACAGCTAGTGCCCTGCTATACCTTATTGCTTCCGCCCTCACTGCTCTCTTGAGGGCAAACCACCATTTGTTGTTGACGATGGCTCCCGTCAAAGCCCTCTTTACTAACGTGCTAATCCGGTCTCTGAAAACCTGTCTCGACGGGAAAGACGCGTTTAGTTTCCAGTAACCGGGACCCTGCCTATGTGCCTTATCTATGTCTAGCGTACACGTCACAAGTTTGTGATCCGTGTTGCTGACTATGTGGAACTGTGGACATCCTAAACTATCTCTATCTCTTGTCCTACACACTATCCTATCTAGATACGATCTCGACGACCCAATGCGGTTGCTCCAAGTCCACGTTGGCACATTTGGGTGGTCGAGTCGGTACCTGTCAGACAACTGGAAGCGTCTGAGCAGGTCTATGAGGCCTTTGCATCCCCTTCTAGTTTTGTCAGTCCCCACGTAGTCCAGATGCGTGTCCAAGGTAGCATTCCAATCCCCCACTAAAAGTAAGGGACGAGACGTTCCCAGGAATACTTCTAGACGTCGAAAGAAGTCTGACCGACCTGTTAAAGGAGGCACATAAACTGCCAGCAACCGAAAAGCGCCTCCATCGCTGCCGTCCACATCCAGGACAACCAGTCTACCCTCCGGGTCCGTAAATATCGTCTTTACTTGGAGATCCAGACTCTTGCGAAAAAGAACCGCCGTGCCACTACCGCCCATCCTCGGCAGACAGGGAGAAAAATAAATGTTAAACTGTCCGCCAAACATGGACTTTAGGGCCCGCGGTTCATGGAGTCTAGTCTCACTAATGGCTATGATATCCAAATTGTGTGACTTGATGTCATTTAAGAGGTACCCTTGTTTCCAAGGGGACCCTAAGCCACGCACATTCACACAACCAATCTTCACCATGATTCTATTTATACGTGTGCTTTAAAGCACAAAACAAAAGAACAGAGTGTTACTTGCCGTTAGAAAGTTTTGTTTCCTCCTTGGATTTTTCACCAAGGAGGCTATTGTACAATTTCTTGCACAAATATTTCTGGAATCCCCCTACCGAGTTGGGGTAGAGGGATTTTATTGTGTTGTGTAATGCTGGTGTTACATGAATAATTTTAATGTGTTTTGGCGGTGTTGTACGTGGGTGGTTGTTGGTTTTGATATCGTTATTTGTGATGTTTGTTTTAGAGTTGATGTAATTCATCAACTCTGTGTTTGTACTGTCTATTGCTGTTAGCATTGTTTTTTTTATATTACTATTGGTGTTAGTAGTATTTTCGGGAGATGTGAATCTCCCTGCTTTGTTTGTGTTTGCATTTTGTTTTGTTTTCTTCTTACTGCGCTTCCTCTTTCCTTTCGTAGCTATTTTCCACTCCTCCCCACTCTCTTCATCGGATGATGGGAGATCTGAGGAGTCAGAAAGAGGTAACGGCAAATTTTGTGCGTCTGTGTGTGTTTCTGTGAATGTTTGTGTTGCTGTTTTTATTGATGTTGGCTCCTTGTTATTTATGGGTGGTGTATGTGATATGGGGGAGGGAGAGGCAGTCTTGGAATTTTCTTTTTTTTCTTCTGTTTTTGCAGTTTCTGTTGTCTTTTCTGTTGTGGTTATTGCTGATATTTCTGTTGTTGTTTTTTGCGTTGCTGGTGGTGTTGGTAGTAAGGTTTTTCTGTTGGGGGTATTTGGTAGTTGCTTCTGTTGTTGTTGTTGTTGTTGTTGTTGTTGTTGTTGTTGTTTTTGTTTAGCGGCCAGAGGGCAGTCCTTTTTCAGATGTGCTTCGCTGTTGCATAGGTAACAGCGAGGTCGCCTGCCCTCTACCACCACATACAGCTTGTGGTCCTCTGCCAATCTAATGTTTGGAGGAATTTTCTGTGAAGCCTCCTCCGTGATGTGGAGAAGGATTTCCAGATTTTTCCCTCCCCAGTTCTTTTCCTCTCCGACCGTAATCTCCAAAATATTTGCCTCCTCCATTTCCAGGCACACGGCCGATATCAGCCATTGGGTGTCCACCTCCGATGGCACATTTTTTATCATAACTTTGGTCACTCTCTGTCCTAGATAACTCGGTATCATTACCAAGTCATCTGTGCGGAGAGAGAGTGTCGAAAATTGTTTAGCTAAATTTTCATCCAGAAACCTTACTTGCACCGTTCCAAATTTCCTTCCCCAGGTGACATGATTCTGATAAGGCCAAATTTTTCTAAGACAAACTTCAATTTTATCTGTGCTAACATTTTCTACACGTCTGGTTTTTGTGTTTACCAGTTTATAAATGATGCACTTTTTGTTTTTCATTTCTATAATATCTTTTGGGATGTTTATTCTGACATCATCTCCTTCTTTCGTAAGAAGGGATTTTGTGTCTTTTATTTGTTTTTGTGTGAATGTCACTGTTGTTCTTTTTTCCTTTAGAGCATTTGCGAAATTTGTTTTTGTTGTGCTGGCGGACATGTTCTTCTGGATATTTTTGTTTATGTTGGTGTATGTACTGCCTGGTTCAAAGGTGGTGGTAGTGGCAGCAGAGTTTGTTGAACAGGTGATGGTGTCATTGCTGACGGCCGATAACTTTACTTCCTTGTTGTTGCTGTTGTTGTTGTTGTTGTCGTTGTTGCTGTTGTTGTTGTTGTTGTTGTTGTCGTTGGTGGTGGTGATGATGGCGTCAGCAGCAGTGGTGCTTACGTCAGAGACATCTGTGACGGTTTTCACGCATGGTTTTGTAACCTTGGTTACAGTTTTGTTTTTGTTGTTGGTGTTGGTGGTGGTGGTGGTGGTGGTGGTGGTGAGAGGGCTGTTAGTAGCTGTACTCACAGTCTTTGTGACGTTTATAGCAACTGCGTTCGTGTCACTGCATGAGCACGCGCTATTCTGTTCTTTTTTCTCTTCTGGCATCTGAAGCCTCGGGAAATGCTTGTCAAAAGAACAAGACAAGCGTTCCAAAATTATGTTTCTCGACATTTTTCAAATGTCAAGAAGGAAATTTTTGTATTTTGCTAGGGCCGAAACTGCCCCTGGGGGTCAATTCCTGCCCTTGAAAATACACACAAATGAAGCCTAGGTGCTTCGCAACAAAATTATTTTAAAATTCCAACAAAATGTGGACAGTAAAAGGTCAAATAAACGTTTACCTTCGCAGCCGATGTGACAGCACGTCCGTGAGAAGAGATAGATAGATAGATAGATAGATAGATAGATAGATAGATAGATAGATAGATAGATAGATAGATAGATAAATAGATAGACAGACATATATGATTTTTTGTTCGATAAATGATGAGGGTTGAGTGTGTCGACATCCTTTGTGTTTGTTCCTCTGCTACATTTAACTATTATATATATATATATATATATATATATATATATATATATATATATATATATATATATATGGATGTACAGGTGTACATCGATATAGATAGATATACATACATATATACATAAATACATACATACATACATACATACATACATACATACATACATACATACATACATACACGACGTTTGATTCCGATAGAATTATATGACGCGTTCAGAGATTTGTGTTGGAATTCGAAATAAGAAGCTATATTTCTAAACTTTCGAAGTCTTGGTTTAATCCATTGTTCCACGGCCGCAATGGTTCTTTCAGTTTAGAAGAAAATTATCCCAGTTCTAACCAAGCGATACTAAGTACACGTCTGATAATAAGATCTAATGACACTACGATACCGAACTGATAGAAACGTGTTATAGATGTAAATAGTTCTTCAAAAATGTTTTGTCTGTAACGAAAAACTATAATCGTATTATCGTATTAAACGTAGTAATCGTATTAATACTTTGAGACATTCAGACATTTTCTTTTGCTTCTTATTTTTAAAGAGAGGGGTTTCTATTATTGTTTATTTGTTTTTCAAAATAAAAACAAACGTAATTACTCAGAAGTTTTCTATACATTATATGTAAGATCTACAAATCATGTCAAAAATGTATATCATACAACATATACATACACACATACATATATAAACACTTATATATGTATTTGTATGTATGTATGTATGTATGTATGTATGTATGTATGTATGTGTGTATATATCTATTTATGTATATATATATTTATGTGTGCATATATATACATATATATGTGTATGCGTGAGAGAGTTGGTGTGTATGCGTGTGTGTTATGTCTATGCGTGTGCGTGCATGCGTGTGTGTGTGTGTGTGTGTGTGTGTGTGTGTCTGTGTCTGTGTGTCTGTGTATGTGTGTGTGCACCCCCGTTCAATAATGTTTCATAACTCAGAAACTCAGAAAAAAATCCAGGCAATGGTACAATAGTAATAGACTTAGTATATTGCTTATTAAATATATTAGATGTGCAGTCCCATGACAGCCGATTCAGGTTACCGAACGGTTTCATGCTGAAAAGCCTTCTAAGCGTGGAAAGATATATTATTCAGCCATGTCTGATAATAGATCATTTACCATTTCTCACTTGGAAAGTTCTTCACCGTGAAACCATTCGGTCCTATATGTCTGTGTGTGTGTGTGTGTACATATATATATATATATACATACATACATACATACATACATATGTGCATGCATAATGTATTTTATTTGAGTCGAATCAATCTCCTGCAACACTGAGTTTCAGTTGTAGGTGCTGAAGGTCTTCAGACGAGTTATGAGACATTCCTTGCCTGACTCGACCACAATAAAATATATATTATTAATTTCTACTATGGAACTGACCAATCTTTCACCGACAGGTGACACTAAACGTGTATATATGCAGATAGATAGACAGATAGGTAGATAGATAAATAGATACATACATACATACATACATATATCCATACATACATACATATATACATACATACATACATACATGC
>NC_142932.1:25070501-25080501 GCF_046866305.1 Octopus bimaculoides | reverse complement strand
TATTGCTACTCAAATATATGCTACTGTCCAGAATGAGTTATTTCTCTTAGCTTAAAGTCATTTCATTCATATAATGCGTGCATGTATGTTTATGATCATGCCTGGGAATGTAGGAATGTGTGTATCTGTGAGCGCGCATGAGCTGTGTGTGTATGTGTGTGTGCGTGTTTATTAATTATTCATAGCTGACTCTCTGCTGTGCTAATTAAAGTGTGGCTCTCAACCATAAACCATTATGTAAATGAGTTGTACTGCATGCAATCTTGCTTACATTTTAATAAGTAGATTTCTGCCACTACCATGGACGGAGAAGGTAAGCAAATCCTTTTTAGTTGTAATTACAACTAAATTAATTGGTTTGATCCTCATCTCAAGCTGCTAAAGCCTCGTGCTCTAACGACGAAGCCTAATATCATGAGGACACTTGGTGCAGATCCATTTTAATATAATTTAACAAATTGAATTTGTTTATAATTTTAAATTGCACAAGACATTTATAATGTCCCTTTAAATGGTTTATAAAATGCATGCAAATGATCCTGTATACATATATGTATACAGGATGCATCCCTTTGGTCATGACTATTCATGTACGCAGACTTTAGGATTTACTCTGTGTGTGTGTGTGTGTGTGTGTGTGTGTGTGTGTGTGTGTGTGTATCACATTCAAGCTGATACACTATGGCTCTATTGTTCTGACAGATTTTGCTTTCAAAAAGCAAAATGGTGGAGCAGCTACTTTCCGATTGCCTCGCATTCCACCGTCTTTGATCGGTAATTCTTTTGCAGAACCCGAATGGATGAAAGGGAAGGTCGACTTGGGCTAGATTTGAACTCAGAATGCAGGGAGGCAAATTAAATACAACAATGCGTTCCATCCAAGGATAAAACCACTCTGCTAATTCACCACTCTTCGAAAACATAATCGTAGCAAAATATGCTTGTCGCTATTTGTATATATATATACCTTCGCGTTCGAGTCTCATGGCTGGCCGGTAACGTATTTTTAAGTGGAGGCGCAATGGCCCAGTGGTTTCGATTCCCAGACCGGGCGTTGTGAGTGTTTATTGACCGAAAACACCTAAAGCTCTACGAGGCTCCGGCAGGGGATGGTGTTGAACCCTGCTGTACTCTTCCACCACAACTTTCTCTCACTCTTACTTCCTGTTTCTGTTGTGCCTGTAATTCAAAAGGTCAGCCTTGTCACACTGTGTCACGCTGAATATCCTCGAGAACTACGTTAAAGGTACACGTGTCTGTGGAGTGCTCAGTCACTTGCACGTTAATTTCACGAGCAGGCTGTTCCGTTGATCGGATAAACTGGAACCCTCGACGTCGTAAGCGACGGAGTGCCAACAACAACAGGTGTCTGTAGCATATCGTTATATAGAATAGCGTTTTTATATCCGCTTTTATCATTGCGTCCAGAACACGTCCGATGTGTTCTGAGACAACAGCTTGCGGTGGATATGACAAAACAAAAAGATGAAATGTAAAGCAACGCAGAGAACACTGAAGAAAAGTATGCAGGTTAAACAGAGATGCGCTGAATCATTTTCTTATTACAGAGAATATAGAGAATACTGCATGAAATGTGTAATGTGAAGTGTGTAGTTTCCCTAATAAACCAACTGCAATTATCGTTGTGAAAAGCACTTTCAAATTGATAGTATTTAGACGGACGTTTAATCAGATCAAAGCTTAATATCATATCGTTATTACCGCTAGCAGATTCGTCCCCCCCCCCTGTCGTTCCATTTACCTTCGCTCTCACTGACTGATGACTTGCTCGATAATTATTTTACTTTACTCCACGCTCGCCCCCCACCCACTTCACGCGGACGCGCATACGTACATGTAATACTGCATTCAACGGGAATGAAACGGAATAAGTTGAGATGGTATTAGTTGAGTTGTAGGAGAAGACGAAGAGGAAATACAAAACGAGAATAGGGAAAAGACGGGAGAAGGTAACTGGGAGCGGGGGTGAGATAAAAGAAGAGGAAGTGGGGAAGAAAAAGAAGGAGGAAGAGGAGGAAGAGATACACTAGAATAAAAGAAAGAAAGAACGAAAGATAAATAGAAAAAGAAAGAAAGGAAGAAGAAAGGAAGGAAAGGAAATAAAGAAAGAATAGAACAAATGGGTGTCGAGAACAAAAAGAGAAAATTAAAATCTAATGGAAAAACTCTAAACACTGTGATAATTATGATGATGATGATGATGACGGTGATGGTGGTGGTGGTGGTGGTGGTGGTGGCGGTGGTAGTGATGGCGATTATGATTATGATAACAAAAAGGAAAAAAAAAATTGAATTTTTTTTTTTTAATAAAAAAATATCAAAGCCAACCTCATATGTACTACTTAATTCTACTCTTTAATAGTTCATTTGCATCAGTGTTGAAACGCCTCTCCGTGCCCTCCACCCATCCATCCATCCATCCATTCACTCTATTCCTCCTATCCATCTCCATATTACCCCCACCAACACCAACACCACCACCACCACCACCACTCCCACCTCCTTCCTTTCCATATTAAAATGAAATGGAATTATCTGTTGCAAGAGTAAAGACAATGTAGTAATTCAAGAGTCTATTGGAGTTGCTGCTGAGTAGGAAATTAGCGCTCGGTGCAAATAACAGTGTAGAACGCCGTCTATACTTAACAGTTAGTTAGCTTAGTCGAGAAATAAGCAACCTTGCTATGCACAGCCATTTTGATCAGTCATTGGAATGCGATTATTCATATGCATTTTGATTTTGTGCTGATTTCTATTGGTCTATTTATCTTATTTTTGTATGGAATATATTTTTTCTTTCTTTTCCTGTTTTTTTTTTTTTGTTTTTTGTCTTTTTTTTGGAAGGGACAGTTCTTTTATCTGATATTAGATGAAAAGGTGAATAAATCCCTCAATGAATTGAAACCGGATCCTTTCATCCACACTATTATAACTTCCGTGTTATATAAAAAAATTATAAACCAAATACATCATTACAGAACGCTTTACTCAATAATTGGGATGATCTCTTTAGAGTCACCTTTATTTTTTTTTTATATTGTTTCTTAATGATCTGAAAATAACAATCAGGGCACCATTTTGATATGTTATGGGCAGCTGTGCATTGTCTAGTAACCCAACGGACAGTTGGCTAAAGTCTACTATGAAACCTTCACATTTTTCTCTTTTACTTGTTTCAGTCATTTGACTGTGGGCATGCTGGAGCACC
Organism: Octopus bimaculoides; assembly: GCF_046866305.1. Lineage (NCBI taxonomy): Eukaryota > Metazoa > Mollusca > Cephalopoda > Octopoda > Octopodidae > Octopus > Octopus bimaculoides. Next base: position 25,077,272 of record NC_142932.1, on the reverse strand, counting down.
GCCTTTTAGTCGAGTAAATCGACCCCAGGACTTATTCTTTGTAAGCCTAGTACTTATTCTATCGGTCTCTTTTGCCGAACCGCTAGCTTACGGGGACGTAAGCACACCAGCATCGGTTGTCAAGCGATGTTGGGGAGACAAGCACAGACACACACGCACGCGCACACACAAACACACACACACACACACACACACACACACACACACACACACACACACACACACACACACACACACACACACACATATATATATATATATATATATATATATATATATATATATATATATATACACATACATATATACGACAGGCTTCTTTCATTTTCCGTCTACCAAATCCACTCACAAGGCTTTGGTCGGCCCGAGGCTATAGTGGAAGACACTTGCCCAAGGTGCCACGCAGTGGGACTGAACCCAGAATCATGTGGTTCGTAAGCAGGCTACTTACCACACAGCCACTCCTACGCCTATAGATAACGAAAGATATCTTATATCTTCTTATTTTGACTCTGTAAGTGAGACGTTAAGTTTCTTTGCTTGTGTCAAAAATTTAACTACCAGTGTAAGATGAGAGCTGTTAGCAATGAGGCCAACAGGTTGAAATACTAAAATCTCAACCAGCAGAAACTCATCATCATTTTCTCTTATCAGATATGGAATGTATAATAAGGATTAAGCGCTTCTCAATACAGGTTAAATAAGTTAAAGTTATGATCCACATTTTTAACTGTATTGTATGCTATTGAGATATAGATTTGGTGCAACCAATAGCGAGCCGATAGAGATAATGAGTAGTATCACCAGAGCTTTCATCTTTCAAGAGTCGATTAAATGAATATCAATAGGACACAAGGGTCTGATACAATCGAATGTGTTATCACTCATTCTTACTGATATGCATGCATCTAGGAATAAAGAATCGTTAAAATGTTTGATAATCAACATGATAGAGAGATGTTCTTGCAGAATGATTTTCCTGGGAAAGATTAGGAACTATGCAATCCAAGGTACTGTGGATTGGCTCTGGTCAGGATAACTTATAGCTCATTGAAATTCAGTCGAGCAATAATTTGCGATTCGTAAATTCAGAGATCCAAATACACTGTACCGCCACACTGTTTAATTCAAACGCAATACTTATTTCAATATGCAATGCACAAACACATATTATATAAATATATATATATATATATATATATAACACCTGCATACATACATACACACACACTCGCATACATATACACATGCATATATATATATATATACATATATATGTGTGTGTCTGTGTATATACATACATACATACATACATACATACATACATATACATCTAACGCTCATGAAATATTTGCTAAAAATTATAATTGAATATCTTGAATGTTGATAATTTGTATTCATATATATGTATGTTTTTGTTTATATATATATTACATGTATATTTATATATATTTATATATGTATATATTGTGTATATATTTATATATATATGTATATATCTTTAATTGGGTATTTAGGCTACTTCATCGTTCGACATTTAGGTATATATATATATATATATATATATATATATATATATATATGTGTGTGTGTGTGTGTGTGTGTGTATATATATATATATATATATATATATGTGTGTGTGTGTGTGTGTATATATATATATATATATATATATATATATATATGTTTCGGCCGTTCTACTGCGGTCATGCTGGAGCACCTAGTACTCTTTTGCCGAACCGCTATGTTACGGGGACGTAAATATACGATGTTGGGGTGGGAAAAACACAGACACACACATACATACATACATATATATATATATATATATATATACGACGGGCTTCTTTCAGTTTCCGTCTACCAAATTCACTCACAAGGGTTTGGTCGGCCTGAGGCTATTACAGAAGATTGGCTCAGTCCACCTGAGAGGATGTGTTTTGTTATTTTTTAGTCAAGTTTTGTGGTACCATGGCCCATTCAAGTAGGGAGTTGTGGTTGACTGAGATGTATCCAGGTGTAGGTGGCTTGTCTGGTATCCCTTGAAAAAGTGCCTGTTTTATCATGGTGATCTCACTATTGTTTCTAGCATGTCGAGCGACAGCGTAGTTACCTTCTTTTTCGATGGCGGAGTGGATTGATTGCTTTATCTAAGACTGTTTGGTGCTTCTGGAAAGAAGAAACGATATGCTGCTTAGAGGCTCCCTCGTAGATTAGTTTACTGCTGTGAGCATTGTTTCTACTGTCTTTGATGTTTTCTTGGCATTGTAAATCTATCACCGATGCAAAACCACTTTTATTCTTCTCACGCGCGATTTTGTTATTTCCACCGTCTCTAATCTTTGCTGTTAAATTCTTCTTTGTGACATGGCGTGCGATACACACTTAACGTTGTTTTTTGGTGTGATTGCTGACGGAGACTCCGACAATACTAACGCTGACGACCGTAAAGAAAGCGATCATCACGATCGTGATTTTGATCAGAATCACAACCTCGTGGATGATTTCATGCTTCTGCTATCTTTTCTGAATACGTTATATATATAATCAGTTGCGGGAAAAGTAAAATGCCCGATATATATATATTTATGTGTGTATGTATATGTAGACATATATATATATATATATATATATATATATATATATATATATATATATATATATATACGTACATATACATACATATATATATATATATATATATATATATATATATATATATATATATATATATATACATATACATACATATATACATGTATATATATATATATACATATACATACATATATATATACATATATATACATATACATACATATATATATGCATATACATACATATATATATATCTATACATATATATACTTATGTATCTATATGTGTGTGTATAAATGTACATATATATATACATATATATATATATATATATATATATATATATATATATATATATATATATATATATATATATATATATATAATTATATATATGTATGTATGTATATATATATATGTATATACTTATATATAAGTATGTATGTATGTATGTATGTATGTATATATATATATATATATATATATATATATATATATATATATAGATAGATAGATAGATAGATAGATAGATAGATAGATAGATAGATAGATAGATAGATAGATAGATATATAGATATATAGATATATAGATATATATATATATATATATATATATATATATATATATATATATACATGTATATATATATATATATATATATATATATATATATATATATATATATATATATATATATATATATATATATATATATATATATATATATACATATATATATAATTATCCAGCCGTTTTGATGGACAATGGCAAACTGCGAGTGAATCACACTAAATAATAACATCATAACATTATCCATTATCCACTGATACTATTTCATTTCGCAATAAAAGATTGGAAATAGAAGAGCAGAGAAAATTACAAAAGCAAACCGAACCTAGAACAACATAAAAGAATGCCGCTTACATAACCAACCAAAACGCCAAGTAGACGCACGAAAACGTATCTATGATACGGATGTCAGATGTAAAAGATGATTTCTATACAAAAAGCTGTTTCTGGTGTGTTTACATAAAACTGAAGTCAATAACGAACGACAACACGAATCCACAAACTTCATTTATGCTTCCTACGAACAATACTTGAATCGAGACAGAGACAAAAAGTAATTTAAAAGAGAAACAGAGATACAGAGATAGAGACAGAGAAAGTGATAGAAGGGAAATTGTATGTGGGCATGCGTGTATGTGTGTACATGTGTTTTTTTGTGAGAGTGTGGATGCGTGAGTGTGTAACAGAGCTGCAGTAATAATAAAGCTTGTCTCTATATGATATATGAAATGATACAGATTGCCTCGTACTTGAGAATGCATTTTAAAGAAACTGTGAGTTGATTTTCTTGTTAGACCAGGGTTGGTCTATAAATTTCTTTCAAAAGTTTTCTGAATGAACAAGATGCTGTTCATACACCCAATATCTCTCTCATTCCTTCCTAATACCTCTCTTTCTCTTCTCTCTCTCTCTCTCCCTCCCTCTCTCTCTCTCTCTCTCTCTCTCTCTCTCTCTATCTCTCTCTCTCTCTCTCTCTCTCTCTCTCTCTCTCTCTCTCTCTCTCTTTTCTCTCTCTCTCCGTCCTCTTTTTTCTGTCTCTCTGAAGTTCTTTGTTTTCTCTTGTGCGTTTTTACCTTAAAATGTCAGTGTTCAGGTTTCTGCGTTTGCAGGGAACGGCTGACATTCTCTTATTCACAAACTCTCCAAGAAGAAGAAATTGTTTTTGTTTTATTAAATTGTCTTATTTTAATTTATTCCTGAGAGATTCGAATGCAGCTACGGAAAGGCCTTCAAGTGTTTAACAGCTGTCATTTCAAGCAGGATGCATTGTTTTCATTAAAACTATGATTTTATAATATTGAATACTTCCACTAGACCATAGCTGATGTGGTTGCTACATTAGTCCATTTCGGTTAACTTAAACACTAACAAAACCTATCTCGTTGTTGCCTTTTGGCTTTTTTTAAAGTTGTTGTTGACATTATTAGTTCTAAGTCACATTTGTTCCAACAAAACTATTATCAAAAGTATTCAATTTCAGATGAACCCTGCTAATTTTCTACGATGACATTGACCAAAGAATTTTTGAAGATTTTTGTTTGTTTTATGTTGATAGGATGTGATATGAGAGAAATTTCAATGTTTTATTTAGTAGTTGAGCGTTCTTCTAAAAATTTCTTTGACTCCGGGTAACCGTTTGTTTTGTTTTTATATTTCCATTCAGATGGCATTTCTCAGTCATTCAAGTTTTATCCAGTTCTACTTTCCTACACCAGCTAATGTGCAATCTCCTACATTTACTTAATGACACATTCATCACCACTCTCGCAATTAGGGTTAAAACTATGCCTTGCTGATGCGGTCAAACTACGGCCGAAACGTATAGTCACTTCGCGAACTTCCTGAAAAATGAAAATAACATTAGTTATTACTTATATCGTATTATACTTACTTCCTATTTATAGTTGGCTTTTTTAATATGTCCTGTCTTAAATATATTAACATTAATATATTAATTATTTTTTCATGAAGAAGTCTCCGAGATATTAAATTTCTCAAAACTTCTGTTCCAACGCCAACATGAGTACTATCTTGTATATTTATCAAGTTATACATTTAACATTACTTCAGTTAATACAGAGGACTGTTTTGCTTCAATGACGAGATCAGATTAAGTACGAAACCTGTCTGGAGTTGTTTTCCGTATTTGGCATAAAAATAAATCTTACTAATATGGATAAATTTGCATTACTTGATTTGTTGCTGTTGTTGTTGTTGTTGTTGTTGTTGTTGTTGTTGTTGTTGTCGTTCTTGTTATTGATGTTTTTGTGGGGTTTTATTTTCCACTACATATTTATTTAGAGTTAATTTTTTAATACTTTAGATGACCGATACTAGAGAAACTATACAGCTAGCAACTCGATAGAATATACAACAAAGTGTATTAATTGATGTGTCAGACACAGGAAATGTAGAACCAGTATACACCTTACCTTAAACCCTTCATCGATTATAAATTTAACACAACATAGCTAATCTCAAAGCAATTTTACAGCTAGACTAATTATATAAATAAGTGCGTGGGGATTGTGTTAGTGTGTACGTATGTGTATGACGTGAGTGTGCCAGCACGATGAGATTGATGGCTCCGAATATACAAGTGTTTTCAGCTTGTGTATATTTGTATGTATGTGTGTACGTACGCATGTACATGCATATATCTATATGTATAAATTTGTTTGTGTGCGTGTGTTTGTGTTTGTGTTGGTATTTATATATACAACTATATTTTAATATTTTACTGAGACATACGATTACTACTAACCCTGTGTTAGTACTCAATACATGTATACGCTTCCGAGAAGAAGTATTGGTCAAATATAGAGCGTGGAAACAAATTAAATGACAAGGGAACAAAAAATGATATAATGAAATTCATTAGCTTACAGTTGTTTCTTCTATAAGATGCATGCATATATATATATATGTATGCATATATGTATGTGTGTGTATACATGCATATATATGTATGTATATATATATATATATATATATATATATATATATATATATATATATATATATATATATATATATATATATATATATATATATATATATATATATATATATATATGTATGTATGTATGTATGTATGTATGTATGTATGTGTGTATGTATATATACACACACACACATATAGATAGATAGATTTACCCGCTCTCCTATGCTCCATGCTGTCTCCCCTATGTACGTCGTTGTCTTGTTATAGGAGGAAATATTCCAAAGTTTCGTCTACCAATGTCAACAATTTTACTCGCAATGTATTGGTCGGTCGGTGGTTAAAGCGGAAGACACTTCCTTTAGGTGCTACGCAGTGATACTGAACCTGTAACTGCACATTTGCAAACCAAACTCCTTCGCTATAAAGATATGCAACTCTACAAGGAACAGTTTTTCTGTAACATTATATAGAAAAAACAAGTGCTATAGTCTTAGCTTTTTTACCAAAATTTCCTCCATATTTTCGAATTAGCTCCTTGTTGTTTGCTTCAAACATTAGAGTTTTTACGTGTCTGTGTCTATGTCTGTGTGTTTGTGTGTATGTGGAGTGTCTGTGTTTGTTTGTGCTTATGATTGTGTGTGTGTCTGCTTGTATCTGC
>NC_142932.1:25062123-25067123 GCF_046866305.1 Octopus bimaculoides | reverse complement strand
CGAAACACCGCTAAGCATTTCTCCCGGCATGCTAACGTTTCTGCCAGGTCACCGCCTTTATCACTAATTCTAGTGAAATTCAACCCCAAGAGGAATCACAAGAAATAGCCATTGGTGTATCAAAAGTTTCCTAAGAAGTCAAATAGACAGGATTAAATGTGCGCTTCTGTGATATCTTAGAACAAATTGGATCAAATGTATGTATTGTGTAACATTTTAACTTTAAAAGGGAAAAGTGTTGATATTTGAGTTGATTAGTTCAACTAGATACATACACCTTCTACAGTAACGGTGTGAGATGGGATATCACGGATTCCATGAATATCCCTGGTATATTATCATCATAGCTGAAAGAAAATACCAACCATCAGAACCTTACTTGCTGTTTTCTAACACTCAGTGCTTTGAATCAACAAAATCTTTAAAGCTTCGGAAGAAGTGCCATGCGACATTTAGTTGCAACCCTCTTCGTTTCGAGTTCAAATTCTTTAAAAGTCAACTTCGCCTTTGATACTTCCGAATGTTGATAAAATAAAATTCAATCAATAATGAAGGCCAATGTCATCGATAATACCCATCTCACAAAATGAGTGATTTTGTGCCAACGTTAAAAATCATAATTTGTTTCTTTTTTACTCTATGCAAAAACTCTGTATTAGAGAAGAGAGAGGTGGTTGTGATGTTCTTGTCTTTTCAATAACATCACTGCAGTAAGTGAAGGAAAATAAATTGAACAAGAAATTCACAACTGTCACTCCGATTTCAGTCAACCATTTTGCTGTAGTTTAGTCTCAACTGAGCCCCACTCAAGCAAACTTATGATAAAAAGGCAATCCAGCTATTACTGTTGTGACTTTTCCCAAGGCACAATGTATCCATTACCACATTATCTAGCGTGTTCTTTCCTACAACGGTAATGCGCAATCTGGGGAAATTTTGTTGCTCATGCAGGAACGATTGCATAGTGCTTTAGCTGCTGCTTCTTGACTTATTGCATGATAAATAAACGAAAACATGCGCAAAGAGAAATTATTAGAATTTTACTATCCAAGTCATAAGCTAAACAGACCAACAGGCGTTTAAATATAAACTGTTTTGTAGAGTTTAAAGTATGCGTTGACTTGCATGCAGGGTTGATAGTAGTTTAATTGGACACATCTTTTTGGTAGTATATATGTCAATTCTGGCACCAACGGACAACCAGTTGTTGCTTTTTCATCTCTCTTGGGGCCGGTATTGCTCTTACCAACTTCGATATTCTCAGTGTTGTTGTTTGTTCCCTTCGTTGTCGGGCATTATTGTTGCCGACATCGTTGTCATCATCACCGCTGTCGTTGTTGTCTTAGTTACATCCTTTTGTTTATCATACGAGTGATTGATGCCTGTTTGTATGTGATAAGTTTGACTCTGATGTAATCTTTGCACTTAGTTCTTGATCCAATCCAGAATCTCGATACATTATCGAAATGGTTGTCAAAGACGACTGAGTAAGTGTACGGCAAGCTGTGAATACGTATATCGGTTTGCCGTTTTTGTCTCTTTCCCACATGTACCAGCGCAAGTAGAAACGGAGCTTTCAGTAACAGTTTCTTAAAATAGGGATCCTCTAAATGTACCTTTAGTGCTTGATCAAAACTCCAGCAAGGAAACCTCTCGGTGGTCACTCTATTTGCCTGAAATAGCCCCCAAAATTCTCTCTTATCACATTCTACCGTTATAAAACAGTAATAATCTTCAGGTTAACACAGTACTAAATATACGATGCCTGAGAAAGTTAGTGGTGGGACAGGAACAGAAGGCTTTTATTATAAGCTTGCCAGAAAGGGCTCATCTGAGGTTAATCAGTAAGAACAGGATATTAAATACAAAATAAAAAATCGTGTCGGCGTTGAAGAATAAAAAATAATATGAAACTGTGACTTTTTAGTCAGTTGTATGACGTCAGCAAACAGATAGCATGTGTGCGCGTGTATATGTATGTTTGTTTATTTGTTTAATTATTTGTGCGCGGTTGTATATGTGAGGTGTATGTTGCTTTTGCCAGATATTTGTGTAAAAGTAAGTTTGATGACTGTCTTGAAATTCTCTGCTAAAAATGTATTTTTTTATTTTGTCGTTTGGGTTGTTTCTTTTTTTTTATTTCTTTTCTTAAATTAAACATAAATGGTTGCTGTGATGTGAATTGGAAACCATGGAGATGTAAGTGTTCCAATTTAAGCAAAATACATAAAACACAATTTTAATGTTTGGCTAAAAATGTGCAGACGTTCAGTGAGTGAATATGATCGATGGCTGATCAGAAATAGTGAAGTAATTTGATTAAAAACAGGACAGAGACAGCGTCGCAATTTCCTAATACAACATAGAACGATAATATTTTTATGTTCGACTAAAAATGTGCAGAAACTACTACGACATTTTTCTTTAAAATATTTAAAAACAATATCAGTATTTAAAAATAGTGTAAATACAATATCGAAGGTGTTTCACAACAGAAACAGCAAAAAACTTATAGAGAAATAAAATGTATCAAGAATTTGTCTGGCAAATTTAGGAAAAGTAATATAGATAGATTTTCAAAGATAAATTCGGTTTAACTATAGCTGTTTGAAGGCTAGTTTGTTAAAAGCGAGTTATAGATATCAATAAAATAAAGATGAAAAGTACAAGTGATTGGTGGAATAGCGGAGAATTTAGTAGAGCATAAGGTAAGGAGAAAGTATGTGAAGAGAAAATGTTTAATATAGAGCATACCAAGGGAAATAGTCTAGAAATTGCCTGTCAAGACAATTTAGCACGTTAGACTTGATTGGCAGCCAATAAGAATCAATATGACAATTGGAAGAAAGGAAGAAAGAGGCGGTGGAAAAAGCGTTATGTGACAATAGATAATGCGTCCTACCATTTGCTAAAAGAATTCCAGACAATCAGTTTGGTCGATGTAGTATGATCTATGTGAAAATGAAGGGTAACAACTTAGTGTCACTTCTAAGCTGGTTTTGTAGCAATGATGTCAGTCAGATTACTGTAAAGACGGGGAATACAATGTTGTATTTGTGTCACAGTTAATTTAGAGGTACAGCGAAATATGTATGTATATATGTATATATATGTGTGTGGTTGTGCGTGAGTTTGTATATATATATATAGAAATATACATACATATATACATATATATATGTGTGTGTACATATACACATATACGTATGTCTATAAGTGTATAGGTCTAAGCGCTTTCTATGTATGTATACGTAAGAGGGTGTATGTTAATGTCTGCAAATCGATGAATGGATGCACAATATCAAAGTTATATGCAAATACACTTGATACGCTCATAAATATTAATTTATACATGTTGGCTACCATGCCTTCTAATGCAGCAAATTATAGATAGATTTATATATGCATACCTATATATACAGTCGAGCAGACAAACACTCACCCGCCCACACGTGCATGCGCACATACGCACACACACAGATACATATATGTATGATGCATGTATTTATATGTATGTGTGTGTATTATGAATATATATATATATATTTATATATATTGAAAACATGCTTATATATACGCATATGTGGGTGTATGTGTGTTAATCTGTATATATTGGATGTATTGTATAACAATTTGATTGTAAGCGTTGATATGATAATAATGTCTCTCTATCATGAAATTGTTTGAAGATTATCTTATTAGTAACATGCGAAAATTCGGGAACGAACTGGAAGTAAAATTACTACGCATTCATGTCTTATTTTACGTTAATATGTAAATATTTAATCTTATACAAGGTGGTATTATACACACTTATAGAAGCACATACATGGATATATATATATATATATATATATATATATATATATACATATGTGTGAGTGTGTGCTTGTATGTGTGGACGTATGTGTATATTTACAGGGAGAGATATATAGATAACTTTCTTCTTTTATCTTGTCCTTTTTAGTTATTGGACTGCGGGTATGTTGTAGCGCCACCTTGACACATTTAGTCGAGCAAATCCGCCTTAGTGCTCATTTTTAAGTCTAGTACTCATTCCATCGAACTCTTTTTCCCGAACCCCGAAGTCACGAGAATGTAAGCAATAGAACATCAGTTGTCAAGCAGTGGTGGGAGAATAACACATATATATCTACATATATATATGTATATATTTATACATACATACATATATATATATATATATATATATATATATATATATATATATATATATACATATATATATATATATATATATATATATATATATATATATATATATATACATATATACATGTGTGTGTCTGTCTGTGTGTGCACGACAGATTTTTTTTATTTTCAGTTTCCGCCTTCCAAATCCATTCACTGCGTTTTGATCGACCCGGAATTCTAGAAGCTTTCACAAGCCCAAGCTGCCACGCAGTGGGACTGAACCCAGAACCATTCAGCTGGGAAGCTGATTTCTTACCACACATCTACGCCTATAAGCCATTTCTGGTACATCTTTAAAAAAAAATAGTATATAGTTATATACAAAATAGCTATACGTATCTATATACATAACATAAAAATTGTTTTAGGTTTCGGCTTCTTTCCGATTGCATGTCTCTTCCCAGGGAATTTAAGCGAATAACCAATCATATCCTTCGCAACTATTCACTATAGATATTAGAATATTATTTCAAAGAATGTGAAATATTGTTTGCATTTTTTTTCTTGTAACCGGCCATTAACATCTGTAGTAGTCATCTTTCATACAAACAACACACTAGCATACTACAATTTCATCTACGTACACACACACATACAGATAAATGCAAATACATTTGTTTTCTATCGGTACTTCCTTCCAGTCGTGCAGTGCATTTGATTAAGAACTAGAAAAAAAAACGTAAATGGTATTAGAGAAAGTATTTAATCTAATACAGAGTAGCATCAACTCTAATGCTAATAAAGTAGGCTGAAACAGAGAAAGCGAAGAACAGAACATGGAAACT
>NC_142932.1:25024623-25049623 GCF_046866305.1 Octopus bimaculoides | reverse complement strand
ATTTACATATATTAGCCAGAAAAATCCGCGATGTACTGAGTGCGCGATATATGAATCACGATGTTCTGAGTGCGTGATAGTGAACCGCGATATGGCGGAGGATTACTGTATTAATATTTGAATAAGCATTTTGGTCATGAGCACTGTGTAACAACGTCGTACAGAAAACACAAATAGGATCCTAATAGGTGACAGAAAAGAATAAGGGAAGATAATCGGGATGGTGACTAAATTAGACTTGGTGAATACAATGTGACTTGAAGATCTAAGTCATTATATTGACATACACTCAGTGTCTAATTGTCTGTCATTTCTATCTATAACTGCACCCTTCTTGTTTATGTATTCATTCTTAGCATTTAATCCTTCATAGTCAAGTAGGGTATTTTGCAGTGCAAGGCCGAAGATGTATTTCATATATTTAGCATTAACAGAATTCAGCTGACGTTGACCGTAGCCAGAACCAGTTATATTTTTATGCCACTGCTACTTACATTTAATTAGACTAGGGCTACATAGCAATTATATATTCAATTTATCAAACATCAGCTTTTTTCTATTCTTCAGTTAATGCGATTACCTTTAAAGTATCTTCTGTTTCCTGACTACAAATTCCTTTTTACTCATTTCTTTGATCTCTTCCAATAAAAAAAAATGTCCTGCAAACCTTCAACAGTTTGAATAAAATGCAACCTGCACACAGTGTAATCAGGAGTTGTTTTTGAAAACAAATATTAAATAAATAATGGCTTTTCCACGAACTCAATATAGCATAGGTCCATGGTTTCTTAATTCCATTGGGATGATGAACATAGTTAATCACGGTTGGAGTCGTACTTACAATGTTAAGATATGGAACTAATTACGGCAGTTTATTTAGTTCGGTTCTCTACAGCGCCTACCGCTTTAGCAACTCAATAAATACATGAATAATAAAAATGTTCCATCATTTATTCATTACCTATGCAGTTTCTGTTTGTTTCATGAAGAAACAACAGCCCGAAAAATTATTCGAAATCATGACTCAATTAAAAGCTAGAAAGAATTAATGAAACAACGTAGGAAACAAGAGCAAAGATCCATAATAAAGAAGAAGAAAATCACATTCCAAAATGTCGGATTGGTTGCTTTGTATTGTTGACAATTATAAATGAGACAACAAGGCTATCTGTACAGGCAATGGAGTGCAATTGAAGACATTGGAATGGTTTACAATCACATTCATGATGTCGGGGAATATTATGGTTGGACAGTTGTCGGTACAGCGTACTATCAACAATTCCATGGGTTTTTACTACATTAATGAACGACAGGTCACGTAATATCTACTTCAATGTAAACATGCTGCATGTAATTGGTGCAGTCGGAATGGTTGCGGATTTTTGATGTGATTCTTATTGCAGCTATGGTTGGAATGGTTGCTTTGGAAAGATAAATAATTGAATTGATCATTTATTTTTATTTTTCATTTTACACTCTGCAGCACTTGCAAAGAAAAATCACACGGTAAAATATTCACAAATGATCGAGTACGTGGGAACCCACACGAGTATTTTTTTCTTTGAGACATACTTAAATTCGTCTACGTAGAATTTAAAATAATCACTAATAAAGTGATAGGGTGTTTCTGGTTCTTTATTAATCAAAAAGTTGAACGGGTTTTTGATTACGTGGTTGGGTTAATGAGTGCATACGTATGTGTACATGTGTTAAAATATTTGGAATCTTTTAGTGAATCTAAATGTCTTTAAGGTATATGAGTATGTGTAAATATTTTATGTCTGTGAGTGTACACAATAAATACATATGATTTTGTGCGCATGCTCAGCCGAGAAAACTTAAAGGGAGAATCTTTGGAATGGTTTACAAATCTACAAATCCGCTAATCAATTGTATTGTCAGGGTGCGAGTCGGTTTCTTAGAAGACCCTAATATTTCAAGTTACGTAAAGCTGTTCCTACATAGTGCAAAGCTCCTAAGACGACAGCAAGGTGACTGGAAGAAAGATCTGTAAGTTCGGCAGTAGTTCACCATGGATAGTTTTATATTTAGATGGTGCATTTACAGCCAACAAACAGCTGATTGCTTTATGTATGTACGTATGTATGTATGTATGTAAATAGTTATGTACTGTGTGTATACATAGGTAGTATACATACACGATTAAAAGTATATATGAGAATCAGTCTAGGGAACTTAACTATCTTTCAAAGACAGAATATGCCTCCAATACATATTTTACATTATATACAATTTGTCACTGAAGAAAAGAAAGAATTTCAAACAACTTAATATCAAAATATTCAACGATGGTTCCAGCCTCAAGGAAATTGTTCCAATTATCCAGAAAACCACATAGATACTCACGAGATTCAACAAAAAATGTTCAGCTTCTTTAACGAGGTATGTAATGCAGTTATAATACGTTCACTACTTCGTAGCGGGAAAATTGAGATTACTTAGAATGACTTCGCTGAACAACTGAGACTATTCACATTAACTCTAAATACAGCGACAGGAATATAACGCCAGTTACGATTTACTACACGGAGCCAAGCATTGAAGGTATGATCTACAAAGCATGGATCTGCCTATATATATATATATATATATATATATATATATACGACTAAAAGGAGATGCTCCAGCATGGGCCCCAGTCAAATGACTGAAACAAGTAAAAGAATAAAAGAATGATATATATAATATATATATTGGGGATAGGTTAGTAGTTAGGTAGATAGGTAAGTAGATAGTTATGTAGGTAGGTAGGTAGGTAGGTAGTTAGGTAGGTAGGTAGTTAGGTAGGTAGGTAGGTAGGTAGGTAGGTAGGTAGGTAGGTAGGTAGTTATTCATGCATACATGTATGCACATATGTCTGTTAATAGTGAGGAATGCGAAACATGGATGTCACTAACTTGTAAAAATCAACGTATGTTTGTGTGCGTGACCCCCTCCACATACACACACGCACACACAAGCATATATATGCGTGCGTGCGTGCCTGTATACATACATACATACATACATATTGTGGTCAGTTTTCTTGTTCACCTTCCTTGTCTTTTTTTTCTCCTTCAGAAAGTAAGAGATAATTTTGACGAAGTAGACCAAGAGGAATAATACGTACATAAGTGAATACGTGATTGATATAGTGTGATATATTTTATGAGTGAACCAGCGTTGACTTGAATATATTAACGCTCATGTAGAAATATGTAGTGACCCATGGACTTTTATGATGATCTATAGGAGCCACTCATAAAATTTTTCTGTAATGTCTAAGGCTGCTTAAGACCCGATTGAATTTATTTTCCTTGATCCTATTCTCTCCGTAGACAACACCTCGTATTCATTGACAATCAAATGACTCCGTTTGTAACCTTTACTTGCCAATCAGCCTTTGATTAACCAACTATTCATTGGTAAAAGCTTTATGGTATTCGATCGAGCTTCTTTGCAAGCCTTGTCGGCTTTTGTAGATTTTAAATCAAAATGATTGATTGGAAATTGTTAAAGACATAATCATTTGGAATGAGAAATTTTTACGATATTTTTCTGCGTGTGAAGTCATTCCGAACTGGATAAGTGATATTATTAGGAACGGTGAGATATTAGATCGACTGCAAAGAGATGATTGGAATATCGGTAAAAATATCTCTAGTGAAAGAGGGGAGGATATGGAAGATCAAACAGGTGAAAGACGTTTTTAAAATGAAATGCTAAAAGCAAAGTTGAAGCAATTCGTACGATTTATAATGGTTTATAATGGTTCTATGTCTAGACTCTGGCGCAAATATTCAATGAGATTCCGAAATATAACTTACATTGAATTAATAATTAAAAATATACTATTCTACGTATATTAAATTTCAGATATCTATTTCAACTAGTAAATCAAGTGTGTAAGAGTACTTTGAAAATGGTTGCTGGAGTTAATGGAGGACAGTATTGTAAAGTTTATCTTTCAGCAAAGTTTTCCAGATTTAATGTGGAGTGCATCATTTCAGCCTGTGTAGATGTTAAGATTGGAACTTAGTAGTGCAAGTCAAACTTCAGTTATGCGGGGTGGGACGGGGTCCTGTTGTTCTGAACATTCAGTGGTTCCTATACGCAGGCAGTTACAAGTTAAATGTCTTGAATACAATATGTAAAATCAGTAACAAATTATACATGTTAAGGTTGACAATCCAACAATTTAAGGAGTCACCCAGCAGTGACTCTCAAATTGAGATAATTGTTATTCAGAAATATACGTTTAAATGATTCACGGATATCTCAGCCATAGATTAACAACGCTTCGCTGACGAGCTCGCAATGATTACAAAACATGTCTAAATTTAATATTATTCATTAACTAATATTGTTTTTCCTCACCACATAAATATTTCAAGTTATCATTTTGATGCTTCCTGTATTGGCACTAATTTAACTACTGTACAAGTCTATTGTTTAACACCGAAACAGATTTGGTATAAAGAAGAGATTTACACTGAATATTATTGGAGATAAATTCTTCCTAATTCTCAGAATTTATTTATTTATTTACGACAAAAGCGATATCTACTTTGTCGCTGCAGGAAACACAAGCTATAATTCTCTTCAGAAAGATATCATCTTAGATATTCCTTTTTAAATTTCAAATTATATTGATAACATATGAATATAAATCAATAGTATTCACATAAAACAAAGCGGATGCTATATTGGCTAAATCATTACAGTATTATTCGATATTCCTTTGTCAATATAATGATTTTAGCATCTTCTAACAGTATCATTCTATTTATCGTTGCCAAACAGTATCGATATTAGCTGAGAAGATTCGAGTATTTAGTCCTTCAACTCTCAACAATGTTTCCATCTAACCGTTAATGAAGACATCCTATTAAGTATACAAGTTTACCCATTAATTGAGGTCGCCCTTTTCGCTTTCAAATAGCCGTAGTAAATCAATAAGGAGACATCCGTGTGTCTCTTTCTGAAACATACCCTCTGATCACTATTGAGTTTTTCTAGAGCCTACTTCATCGCAAGGCAAAGGCCATGCGACAAAAGCACGGCATTAGCTATTTTACCCGGTGCTTATTAAACATTCGTATGTATTCTTCTGGAGGAATTCAAACAGTTGCATCTATATCGAAGACTTTTCTTTTGGGACACACATAGATATGGGACACACATAGATATGGGACACACATGAATATGGGACACACATAAATATGGGACACACACAGATATTCACACAGGCATTTACAAACGTTGAAGGAAACACAGACACACACAAACACATGCACACATACACATAATTTCACACACAAACACACACACGCACACATACAAACAGAGTGAGGGCTCCGTTCTCATATCACAGTTCCCAACGTGGCCTCGCAACCTACAAGTATCTCCATCAAATCACACCCTCTGTCTTTGGAAAGCAAAGAACAGAATGGATTTTAAAAGATGTAGTTTATCTAATATACCCAATAAATACGGGATGGTCATGACTGGAATGCCTTTCAACATGTTTCATCTCTTTCCGATTAGACCTACTACTTCTGCTGCTACTGCTACTACTACAACTACTACTACTACTACTACTACTACTACTACTACTACTACTGCTGCTGCTGCTGCTACTACTACTACTACTACTACTACTACTACTACTACACTTAAATAAGTAATCAGGGCACATTACTTTCGAAGAGTCAGATTAGGTCAGTTTAGTTACAGTTTGATAAGTGCCATACAAGAAACTTTGACCCATTAGTCACTTTATAAATTCTAGCGATTAAAAGTAATAAAATACCAATATATATGTGTGCTTGTAGTAGTAGTAGTAGTAGTAGTAGTAGTAGTAGTAGTAGTAGTAGTAGTAGTAGTAGTAGTAGTGGTATGCATATCATGTTTTATAGCGAGAAAGAAAAAGGAAAAGGCGGATGAACACCAAATGATTGATGGAGCTGTATACGAAGGTCTTAGAATTTATGGATATGTGTGTGTGTGTGTGTGTGTGTATGTGTGTGTGCGTGTGTGTGTACCTGCAAGTGTGTTGTTGGCGATAGGAGCGGTTAAACGTATGTAAATACGAATATACATATATTTATATGCATACGTGTGTATTCATGTCTTCATGTACATAAAATATACTGAAATATGTCCGAAAATGTAACAGCATACATAAATATGCAAGTACATATATGTATGTCTGCAGGTTTGAAAGAATATGAAATTTTTGTATATACATTTATATATGTGTGTGCGCGCGTGAATGTGTGTGCGTATGTGTGTGGGTGTGTGCGTATTTGCCCGCGCTTGCGTGTAACTGGCTACATAGATAGACCAAGAGACGGGTGGAGGAACAGACTAACAGAAAAACAGACGGAAACACAGACAGACAGACAGACAGGCAGACAGATAGATAGATAAGGCGGCGAGCTGGTAGAAACGTTAGCGTGCCGGGCGAAATGCTTAGCGGTATTTTGTCTGCCGCTACGTTCTGAGTTCAAATTCCGCCGAGGTCGACTTTGCCTTTCATTCTTTCGGGGTCGATAAATTTAAAACCAGTTACGCACTGGGATCGATGTGATCTACTTAATCCCTTGTTTGTCCCCTTCATGTTTAAGCCCCTTGCGGGCAGTAAAGAAATAAGACAGATAGATAGATAGATAGATAGATAGATAGATAGATAGATAGATAGATAGATAGATATGTTATATGTGTGTATGTAATATATATATTCAGTGTAATACATACACTGTTATTATCATGGAGATCCCACGGTAAATACGAATTTTTTAGATGACTGGAAGTTTATAGAGAACCATAAAAATTAATGTTTCTTTTGAAATTGCATATTCTGCATTATTTTCATTTTAAAAATACCTTTCAGTTCTTCTGGATAACGCTGTAATTGAGGGAGCGTGACTTATCCATGCTCTCAATAGTTCAAAGGTTCATTTATAAATCTAAGAGCTTGACAGTGATTACAGAGAACATTCATGTCATCAACGTTATAACTTTCAATTATATGTTAAGTTTTTTTTTTTTCTGACGCTCTATCACAGTTTCATTTCGCGTTTTCTTATCTGTTGTAAATAACTACTGTATTCCTTTCATTCATATTTTACCTTATACTTTGTCTATGATAAGTTTATTGTTATATCGGATATAACCCTTCATTTTACTGTCTACCCATCGATGTATTTGGCAATGTGGATAAAAAAATTTAATACTAAAATATTATTTTCTTGTTAGCTACAAAAATAATATATTATTGATGCTTAAAATTTCCCTCCCCCCCCCTCTCTCTCTCTCTCTCTCTCTATCTATCTATCTATCTATCTCTCTATCTCTCTCTCTCTCTCTCTGCTTTGTTTAACCTGACTACTTGAACATTACACTTCTGCCAAACATTGTATTTCACTCCCTCCAACTAAGTTTTTAGCCACGTAATAACTATTACTTTCCCACTACCGCGCGTCATTAACATCTCTTTCCTACCTTTAACCATTTCCCTCTTTTCTTTCCCACTTTTATCTCCCTCTTCGCCTCTCCGTTCAGCTAACCACATGACAGCATAAACATGACAGCGTAACGCATTTGGTCTTAGCGTATTCATATATAAACTAGCAGTACCTGTGGAAATACCAGGTTTATTTTGAAAAATGTATGATGAAATGTTATGTTTTTCTGAAACATCTGATTCTTGAGATGAAAAAGGGCAATCAATCAATATATCTATCTATCATGTTCCACTTACATTTCTTTCAGTGTGTGTATCTGTCTACTCTAACAATACAAATAAACTTTAAATTAATGAACTTAAAATAATAATAATAAGCGATACCCCAGCATGACGTCAACCTCTGGGTTGCTATACATAAAAAGGTAGAAGTAACATCCACAGATATATGCTATGGTTATTTCTCTTTGATTTAACTATGTGTCGATATATCTACCCATCCGTTTTTCTATCTTTTATCCGTCAATGAATCTATTTATCCACGTTTATAGATCGATGGATTTAAGATATGGAAGCTGTTGAAGAGTAAAACCTGTAACAACTAAACTCTTATTTTCATTGTCTGTCACAATATTCTATTATACTACGCTTAATCTTTTATTAATGTGTATGTGTGTTTGTGCATGTATATATGCATGTTTTTTTTCTTTCTGTTTTGGGTAAAGACTTGAACAGTTTAATATACACTCATGTAAGAAGTGTGTAGAATCTATGTCTAGTATAGTTTCATACTCGCTGACGAGTAAGGTCGAGTTAGGCCTGTAGCGGGAATCCTTTGGGCATAAGTAAAATGCACGGTGGACCATCATCTTCATCATTATTATTTACACGTACATATATACATTATGCACACACACACACACACACATATATATATACATGTGTGTGTGTGCGTATGTGTGTGTGTGTGTGTGTGTGTAGAAAATGAAGTTATTTTATTCCACACGGGTAGTAATATATTCTTATATATATATATATGTATATATATATATATATATTGTATATGTATATATATATATATATATATATATATATAAGCAATGTTAATTCTCTAAATGAAGTATTAACAGTAACTGCACGATAAAGTGTAGTATATTGCCACTTAAGTGTGGCTGACCCCTAGGGGTGGATGTTACTGTTGCTTTTAGCCCCAGGAGGACATCTCCTCCAGCTGGCTTATCGACACACGACTGTGTCCTGTTTGCCAAGGGAAGTTATCCCTCTCACCTCGATCTGCAGCACGAACGTATCCGGATTTCAGGGTTATTTCCCTTCGTCGGCGTTCGACAGCTGATGACCTTGGTGAGAGAGACAAAAACCTGACAAACTTATATCTTCTTTTCCAGTGAAATTCTTCACTGATATTGAAAAGGTGAAAACAAGCAATGTTAATTCTCTAAATGAAGTATTAACAGTAACTGCACGATAAAGTGTAGTATATTGCCACTTAAGTGTGGCTGACCCCTAGGGGTGGATGTTACTGTTGCTTTTAGCCCCAGGAGGACATCTCCTCCAGCTGGCTTATCGACACACGACTGTGTCCTGTTTGCCAAGGGAAGTTATCCCTCTCACCTCGATCTGCAGCACGAACGTATCCGGATTTCAGGGTTATTTCCCTTCGTCGGCGTTCGACAGCTGATGACCTTGGTGAGAGAGACAAAAACCTGGCAAACTTATATCTTCTTTTCCAGTGAAATTCTTCACTGATATTGAAAAGGTGAAAACAAGCAATGTTAATTCTCTAAATGAAGTATTAACAGTAACTGCACGATAAAGTGTAGTATATTGCCACTTAAGTGTGGCTGACCCCTAGGGGTGAATGTTACTGTTGCTTTTAGCCCCAGGAGGACATCTCCTCCAGCTGGCTTATCGACACACGACTGTGTCCTGTTTGCCAAGGGAAGTTATCCCTCTCACCTCGATCTGCAGCACGAACGTATCCGGATTTCAGGGTTATTTCCCTTCGTCGGCGTTCGACAGCTGATGACCTTGGTGAGAGAGACAAAAACCTGGCAAACCTATATCTTCTTTTCCAGTGAAATTCTTCACTGATATTGAAAAGGTGAAAACAAGCAATGTTAATTCTCTAAATGAAGTATTAACAGTAACTGCACGATAAAGTGTAGTATATTGCCACTTAAGTGTGGCTCACCCCTAGGGGTGGATGTTACTACACTTTATCGTGCAGTTACTGTTAATACTTCATTTAGAGAATTAACATTGCTTGTTTTCACCTTTTCAATATCAGTGAAGAATTTCACTGGAAAAGAAGATATAAGTTTGCCAGGTTTTTGTCTCTCTCACCAAGGTCATCAGCTGTCGAACGCCGACGAAGGGAAAAAACCCTGAAATCCGGATACGTTCGTGCTGCAGATCGAGGTGAGAGGGATAACTTCCCTTGGCAAACAGGACACAGTCGTGTGTCGATAAGCCAGCTGGAGGAGATGTCCTCCTGGGGCTAAAAGCAACAGTAACATCCACCCCTAGGGGTCAGCCACACTTAAGTGGCAATATACTACACTTTATATATATATATATATATATATATATATATATATATATATATATATATATATATATATATATATATGTATATATATATATATATATATATATATATATATATATATATTTATATCTAAATATATGTATACATATATCTATATATATGTATGTGTGTGTATATGTATATGCGTACGTACGTATTCGTAGATATATATTCAGAGAGACAGGCAGACAGACAGACAGACATACAGATGTTTGTTAAATTTTTCTTCCTCAACACCTACAAATATTTAGTAAATATTTATGGAACAAAATGAAGCTGTCTCCGTATTTTACTGTAGTAATTTCTATTATATTGTGGGTGTTGTTGCTGTTGAGAAAGATGATAACACAGACGTTGCATTTGTTTGGTTATTTGTATTATTCCTTGTGTTGCTGTTGTTTTATGTAGTCTGTTTCTAGCACTACTTACTTATTATATTATCTAGTATCATAAAAGTACATTGTTAGATGTTATTTATCCATTCTCAAGGAAATTTTCCTTCATAATTGAATCAGAAAATAGTCTGCTCAGAATATGTGTGTATGTGTATGAGTCTATGAATGCATGTATGAGTGTATGCCAGTGTGTATGTGCATATGGGCTTGCCTCTGTGTGTGTGAATGTGTGTGTGAGCGCCTTACGCAGAATAATGATGAAGACAAATCCCTCCCTGTTTTTCTATTCAGAACACACTACGTCTTAAACTTTCTATCTAACCCTCAGCGACAAATATAATACGACTATATTAGATATATATGGAACACAAAATCAATACGAAACAAAAAGAATAAAAATTCATTTCTTGTACCATAAACGGTTTCGTGGCGTTTATGTTAATTTCTTTTGTGTTTTTTATAAAGGCTCTGCCTCTGTGTGTATGTATGAGATAATACATACATACATACATACATATATATATATATATATATATATATATATATATATATATATATATATATATATATATATATATGTATATATATATATATATATATATATGTGTGTGTGTGTGTGTGTGTGTGTGTGTGTGTGTATGTATATACACACACAAATATATATATATATATATATATATATATATAGAGAGAGAGAGAGAGAGAGAGATAGAGAGAGACAGAGAGAGAACTTTCTTTTATTAGCCACACAGGGCTGCACACAGAGGGGACAAATATAACTGTAGAATTTTTCTTTAAGAAAAAAAAGAAAAAAAAAAAGAAAAAAAATCCGATCAAAAGGGATCGGTAGGGGCAAAAAAAAAAAATGGGGGTATCTTATATCACAGAAAATGTCAATTGTGTAAAATGGGGTAACATTAGGTTTATCCATGGAGAGAAAAGCCTACGGAAAAGACCATGGTAACCTCAGCAGGGAATAGACACATGAGAGCGAAGTGCTCTCTCTCTCTTTTTTTTTTTTAATTTTTTTTTTTCGATTTATAGGATCATGCTCAAAGAGGTATCGTCACTCGCACGCACCATCTTTGCTACATTCACCCACCTTTTAATGAAACTTTCACGAGACAAAAACTGTCTCTCTATTCTCACCTTCCTTTTCAAGTGATACTTGAAAAAGTTGATGAGCGATTGGCCAGAGAGGTAAGTTTTCGTCTCTAATCCTTTCGCTCGGGTCCACCACACACATTCTTACACCATGGCCACCAGTATGATGAACACTGCCTTGCCTTCCTTGTTGAGGGACGGTGGTGGAGCAATTTGCACAATAGACTCGGCTGACAGGTGATCTCGTCCCACACGTGACAACAGCCGTTCGGCATAAGCCCACAGGTCGGAAATCTTTGGACACTGTGCGAGTGCGTGCAGAACGGTTTCGTCGCTCTGACCGCATCTCGGGCATGTCGGTCCGGTGTGTCTCGAACCGTGTCTGTAAAGCTTATCCCGAACGGGTAATGCTTCTCGATAGCACTGCCAGGCCAGGGATCTCTGGTGGTTGTCCATAGGTCCCGGCCCGAAAGTTGTCCTGAACAGGCGGGTCAGGTGTTCCTCGTCGACGCCCAGATTCTGCCCGAGATCGTCGTCGCACCTCCCCTCCACTAATCCTCTATAGAACGCTTATGTGGAATCAAAGTTGCACAAGATTGGTCCCGGACGGCAGAGTTGCTTGAGAGCAACGCGACACTCGCGGTGCCATTCGCCGAGCCTAGGTCTCTGTTTAATCCACGACTGCATTTCGGCTAAGGAGACGAGCTGCGGGAAAGCGCGCCGCACCTGTTCACCGTCGTCTAGGAAGCGCCGAAGATGTCGCAGTCTCAGCGCATGTCTGCGCATCATCAACCACGGCATACCCAGCCCTCCATTTAGCGGCTGTTGACAGCAAATGGATCGCCTAACCATCGGAACGCTTCCCTTCCACAAGAAGCGAAAGAGTATGCGTTCCAGTTTGGTGATGGTAGGGTCGGGACAAGGCACGACAGTCAGACGGTATTCGATGACGGATGCAATGTACGCGTTCGCCACCTCCGCCCGACCTTTTAGGGATAGCTTCCTCTCGGCCCATTGCCGGGTGAGAGTGACCACCCTAGTCGTTATTTCGCCCCAGTTCTTCTCCATTTGGAGGTCCGGACCGAACCAGACTCCGAGCAATTTAACCGGCACGTCGGTCCAGCGTCCCCCAGTGGAGACGCTGTTAGACGGCATGGGCTTGCTTCTCCAGGTGCCGAGCCGCAAGGCCACTGACTTATCCCGGTTAATTTTTGTTCCCGTTACCGCTTCGTATTCTTTTAGTCTCTCGCCGACCAGCTCGATGTGCTTTTGGCTCGACGTTATGACGGTGACGGGACCGAAACCAGCCGCTATGAGGACGGCCTCCAAGTAGTAATGGTCTACCCTATCGAAAGCTTTTGATTGATCCAAATTGATCAGCGCCCCACCCATGCCAGGTTCCTTAACTACCCTGTCATTGATGTAGCGGATCAGATGGAGGTTGTCATGGATACTCCTACCCGGCACGGTGCACGTCTGCGCCCTGTCGACTAGTTTCTCGATGACAAGCGCCAACCTCTCGGCTAACACTTTGGCCAAAATTTTCAAATCTGCGTTGAGCAGAGTGATGGGCCGAAAATTATCTATGACGTTCCCCTTGTTTGGGTCTTTCTTTAGTAGTGCCACTGCTCCTCGCTTTACAAAAACGGGGATGCTACCGTTTTGCTGCCAGTTGCAGTAGACAGCTGCCAAGACGCCTCCAAAAAAATCTGGCATATGACAATAAAGTTCGTAGGGCAGACCATCCAAGCCTGGCGTCTTATCTCCCTTGCAGCCTGCCATCGCATCCCGTACGTCCGCGGCTGTGATGGGTCTTTCACAACACACGTCTCTCTTGCTGAGAGTCGTGGCAGGCCATGCAGGTAGGCACTAAAGTCTACTCTGCGTTCTGACCCACCAGTTGTCCCGAACAGTCGGGCAAAGTGATGTTGAAAGGCCTCGCACATCCTTTCAGGCTCGAGTAATTCGCGCCCTTCTTCATCTGTCAGAGACCTAATGGTGGCTCTGTTGCCTCGTTGCGCCTCCGCTACTCGGGCCTCTCGGGCCGCTCCAACTCCCTCGTCCCTCAGAGCACTCATCCTAGCTCTGACAACGCATCCTTCGTGCTTGGCGTTGAAGTGTTGGTCGAGGGCCAACCTCGCTGCCACTACGTTGGACGCGATGCCAGTACTAAGTGCCTCTTCTAATTTTTTAACTAGGTCTCCCTCTATTCTATTTCGGTCTAACGCTAAGGCCTTACTGTACCTAACCGATTCTGACTTGATTGCTTTTTTGAGGGCATACCACCATCTGTTGTTGATGATGGCACCCGTTAATGCTCTCTTAACTAAAGTGCTAATCTGGTCCCTGTAAGCCTGGCGTGCCGTGAACGACGCGTTCAGCTTCCAGTAACCGGGACCCTGTCTATGTGTCTTATCTAAGTCAAGCGTACAAGTGACAAATTTGTGGTCTGTGTAACTGACTATGTGGAATTGTGGACAACCTACTCTATCCTTATTCACTGTCCTACAGAATATCCTAGATAGATAGATAGATAGATAGATACAGGGAATCGGATATATAATCAAAATACAACAATATTATTATCCACCAACATAAAGTGCCATATAGGTAGAATTGTAAAGTGAAGCTTTATTTAGCGCCGAACGGTTATCGACTGCTACTTCTTGCAAATAATGGTACTTCGTGTACGGCTTCATCATATTTATGTGAGTGTGTGCGTGTGTGTAGTCACAATCTATAATAATATTTTAATAATATTCTAGCTGTTGCTACCACCCTGTGGTGAAAGACACTGCTTTGAAGCAATTGGATTACTATCAATCGCCTCGAGAAATAACAGCTTCTAACTGGTTACCCGAAGCTAGGTGTTCTTTTAATCACATCGTTGTTGTTGTTACTCCGTCGCTTACGACGTCGAGGTTTCCAGTTGATCCGATCAACGGAACTGCCTGCTCGTGACATTAACGTGCAAGTGGCTGAGCACTCCACAGACACGTGTACCCTTTACGTAGTTCTCGGGGATATTCAGTGTGACACAGTGTGACAAGGCTGACCTTTGAATTACAGGCACAACAGAAACAGAAAGTAAGAGTGAGAGAAAGTTATGGTAAAAGAGTAAAGCAGGGTTCGCCACCATCCCCTGCCGGAGCCTCGTGCAGCTTTAGGTGTTTTCGCTCAATAGACACTCACAACGCCCGGTCTGGGAATCGAAACCGCGATCCTATGATCGCGAGTCCGCTGCCCTAACCAGTGGGCCATTGCGCTTCCACAAATCACATCATATTGTTAAGAAAAGTCATATTAGACAATCAAGTATTAAATACTCCAAAATGCTGGTTAGCCAAGTCTGAGACACTTTCTATTATCGGCCTGTTCGATCAAATTTGACCTAAGTCTAAATAACAAGACAACTGATTGTTTGGTATGTTATTAGATAGCAAGAGAAAGTATGTGTATGTGTGTGTTGGTGTTTTTATATTCTTATGAATACTTAGGCAACATGACGGAATAGTTTAAAAGTCTTTTTTGTAATCACAGAACCCTGGCTTCGATTTCACTCCCTGGAATTGTAAGTAAGTGTCATTTGCCATTCCCTCGCGTTAATCCAACCCTTTTGATTGGAATTGGTTTGATGGATGCCATGTGTAAACCCATCTAGTGGTTTGTAGTTCCACTCTTGTCACACACTCACGCAGATTCTACCTGAGAATTATTTTAAGAATACGTATGGCTATGGAATACTTAACCACTTACACTAGAAATAACCGATCAGGTAATTCAGTTGATAGAAGAGCTGAATACTCGTTGTCGAAACCGACGGAGGTCGATTTGTGTTTCTATGAATAAATGTGAAAGAAATCAATAAGTTTAGGTCATATCTAAGAGGTTAAAAAGATTATGTCCAAATCTATAAAATAAGTATTTGAGATTGGAACACAAACAAAATTATGCAAGTTGAAACTGGTAAAAATTTGATTCGCAATGCAAATGAGAAAGGAATTCCTTAGAGAATCCTTGGAAAAGATCAAAATTAATTTAGTTAATATAAATACTGGATATCATTTATATCGTCATACCTGTTATATTTGTCATAGCTTATTCATCAGACTATCACATTTACTCAGATATTGTTGATGGCACTCCCTCGTTTACGACGTCGAGGGTTCCAGTTGATCCGATCAACTGAACAGCCTGCTCGTGAAATTAACGTGCAAGTGGCTGAGCATTCCACAGACACGTGTACCCTTAACGTAGTTCTCGGGGATATTCAGCGTGACACAGTGTGACAAGGCTGACCCTTTGAATTACAGGCACAATAGAAACAGGAAGTAAAAGTGAGATAAAGTTGTGGTGGAAGAGAACAGCAGGATTCGCCACCATCCCCTGCCGGAGCCTCGTACAACTTTATAGTATATATATTTCAATTACCCACTCGGCTTTGTTCTTGTCACTTTTGATTAAAAGAAAGTCAGTATAAAATCTAGTAGAGTTATGCTGGAATTTCTTCCAACCATATATATCTGGTCATATATAACAGTTCTTTTTCCTTTTATTTTTTCTTCTTTTTAAGCATAGTATATCAAGCCTCACGTTATTGAAGGAGTACCACTTTCCTTTTTTTTTTTTTAATAATAATTTGAAGAAATTTGGTTGATATTTCTAGCTAGTCCAGTGGCTGGACTATATATTTTCGGTGAATAATGTAGGAAGGCAGTTCAGTGATGATGAAAATATTTACCACATTTTACTCCAATATTTCTTATGAAATGATTGGTAAACGCTAGAATTATGTTAGAGTTATGAACACACACGACTTATTGTACTGTCTATTTTAATCATTGCAGGTCCGTTTAAATATATTTAACTATAATGACAGTGTCAAAGACAAAATCGAATCTGTTCAAGACGTCTTTTTTGTTTGTTTTTTTTATTTTCTCTTCCACCAGATTGCGATTGTTCGTGCGTCTTACGTCTTGCTACTTGGACGTATCATGAGAACAAATTCCACATTTTATTCTAGGCACGTTTCACTAATAAAGGCAGCGAAACGGAAAATTTATCAAGATTTACATACATACAAACTCACGTATGCACAATCACAAACATGTGTGTATGTGTGTGTACGTGTGTGTGTGTGTGTGTGTGTATACAAACATACGTGCATACGTCTAATACATATATGTATATAGATAGATAGATAGATAGATAGATAGATAGATAGATAGATAGATAGATAAACAGACAGATTTAGTGTGGGTGTGTATCTGTCTCGTATGCGTCTGCGTAAATGTTATTTTGCTGGTGATGAATGCAGCAACCTATCAAGCACAATATATATGAGGGTGTTAGGACAAGTGGATAGACATAAAGTGTTTGAAACACGTTCGTCTCAGAAACGTGTAGATTACTGTGTATGCGTGCAAATTTGGTTGCCAACATTAGGCAGCTTAACAACGCAGAGAACCACAAGCAACACACAAACACACAGACATACACATACATTCATACACACTCACACATACACTTACACACACACATATACACACTCTCTCTCTCTCTCTCTCACTCTCTCTCTCTCTCTCTCTCTCTCTCTCTCTCTCTCTCTCTCTCTCTCTCTCTCTCTCTCTCTCTCTCTCTCTCTCTCTCTCTCACCCACATGAAGACGCATGCACATATGTGCACACATGTAAGCTTATATATGTATATATACATATGTATTTGTATATGTATATATATATATATATAATTATATACATATATATATATATATATATATATATATATATATATAGTATGCAAACATATATATATATATATATATATATATATATATATATATATATATATATGTACGCAGTTTATTGGATCTGTTTCCTTAGCTTTGAAACAATGGAGTATATTTTACAGGAAAATAACGAAATGCCCTTTTATAGGGCAGCAGCATTAATATTTGCTCCATCAAAAGGCTAAGCTATGTATGTCGGGTTTTGTATGAGTATTGGAACATATTTATGTAGTTGTATGTTCACACATGGATACTTATGTATCTGAATATGTAGGAGAGGTTGTATGTGTAACTGTGTGTTGCTTGTTGGCACTCCGTCGCTTACGACGTCGAGGATTCCAGTTGATCCGATCAACGGAACAGCCTGCTCGTGAAATTAACGTGCAAGTGGCTGAGCACTCCACAGACACGTGCACGCTTAACGTAGCTCACGGGGATATTCAGCATGACAAAGCTGACCCTTTGAATTACATGCACAACAGAAACAGGAAGTAAGAGTGAGAGAAAGTTGTGATGAAAGAGTACAGCAGAGTTCGCCACCATCCGCTGCCAGAACCTCGAGGTGCTTTAGGTGTTTTCGCTCAATAAACACTCACAACGCCCGGTCTGGGAATTGAAACCGCGATCCTATGACCGCGAGTCCGCTGCCCTAACGGAATTTCTATTTTACTAGCTGGTCTCCAAGAAATAGACGCAAAGGTTCTCAAATCACATCTTTCTGCCTTAGATATAAATGGTGCATCAAAGAATGTAGCTTCTATATTATAGACGGGTAGTCACGACATGAAGGCTTTTAGCACAAGACTCCAATCTAGGTTTATATGGGGATAAACAACAGCACTATACGAGTTTCGTATCAGCAAAGAACATTCTACGTGAGTAGGCTTGATGTGAGTTAGAGAGCAGTATTGCTGCATGATGACAATAAGAAACACGAGAGAAAACAGATG
This sequence comes from Octopus bimaculoides, assembly GCF_046866305.1. Classification (NCBI taxonomy): domain Eukaryota; kingdom Metazoa; phylum Mollusca; class Cephalopoda; order Octopoda; family Octopodidae; genus Octopus; species Octopus bimaculoides. The sequence goes on along the minus strand of NC_142932.1, from coordinate 25,031,310 downwards.
CAAGGCTACTGATAAAAAAGCATAAGAATAACTGAAAGAGGATAAATTCAGACAGATATAAGAAAAATATGGAGAAAGGTTTGAAGAGGAATATTTATTAAAAAAATTACTAAAAAGAAACACGAACAAACCCCATCGTTTTTGACAGAAACTGTGCTCGTATTTTTAATTAATAACTTTGATTTCAACATTTTACAGACCTCCTGTCATTGCTGTTGTACGTGTTAATGTACATACAGTTGTTTGTTTGATGTCGTTTTTATTTTATCAAAACTTTTGTACTGACAATATGCAGATGAGTAATGGGTTATTATTCATTTTCTTTATTTTCTGTTCTTACTTATTTTGTGTTCATTAAGTCACTGCTTTAACATGTCGCAGACTATAGCGTTTTACTTTCCTTTTTCTTTTTTTTATTCATATTTTTTGTATTTTGAAGAATAATTCCTTTTCGGTTGTGTTGTTTGTGTTTTTTACTTCTTCCTCCAACACGTTTTGAAATAATTTCAACCGAACATCGAAGCAAACATATGTCATGAATCACACTACACAGTCTGCTGTATAACACGTTTGTTTGTTGGTTTTATTTTTCAATGAGTCTGGACACATTTCGGTGAATCATAGAAACAGACGACAAATGCTAACGATTCAAAACAACGAAGACTTGGATTTATTTTTTTACTCACGAAATATTTTTTGTTAATTAAGAAGAAAACAAACTTCTCGGTTTAGAATTAATTTATTTAAAATAGAAATTACTCATAGTTGTTCTTTTATCAGTGTAATCATTGTTGCCTTCCTCTTCATTTTTTCATTTTATTACTACTACAACAAGAAATATTATTATTATTATTATTATTATTATTGTTATGATCATTATTATTATTATTATTATTATTATTATTATTATTATTATTATTGTTATTATTAAATTTGCTGTTAACGTCAGTATTGTTAATGTTGTTCGTGTTTTTAGTTTTATACTGTTGTTTGTTTAACAGGAAATGTTGAACTTTCAAAAATTTTCGAGAAAATAGTTTACTGTTATGTTAATCTCTGCTTTATTGTTTTCTTGATCATTCTTGCATAAATCGGAAAGTGAATATTGTGAAAAGAGATAACACGGATGCCTGTATTTCAGGTATTTTAATGGTTATGAATAGTGGAATACAGATAATCCTCCATATTGTTTTACACTGTTTCGTCAATAGTCAATGATAAAGAAAGTGAGCTTCTAAACGTGGAGAAGTAAGCAAGGAGATAGTCGGCTCATATGTTCTTCTTGTGAAATGTACGTTGAGGTCTAACGAAAGTAATGTCTCTGTCTGCACAACGTCAGCTTTGTTCGACCAGTGGTTACGCCACAAGAGGACGAACTCTTTAGATATGGCGAACTGTTACTGAGAAGCCTGAAAGAAGTATGGCCACTATCAACCTATCTACCCAGCTACTTTCTCTCTGCCTGCCTACCAACCAACTTTCCTACATACATACATACATGAGAATAGAGGAAAACAAAAGAATTATAATTTATTCTGCGATCATTGCCATTAGAACTATTGATGATATTTGCGTTCTTTTCATGTGGGTAAAATAGTGAATTTAGAACCATAGACCAGATATGCATACATACAATATTCCAGTAAAATATTGCACTCTTGCTTTCTTTGTTTCATACTTTTTGCCTGATCATTACTTTAAACTATGCAAAACTGAGAAAGGACTGGACTTTTATAATAAGACTAAATCGGCCTCGCTGAGAAGGAAGTAGCTACAGGGTGTTTTTATTCGCTACAGTGATGGCCTTTACTTTTCAAATCCTGTTTGTCTCGTCTCTCTACCACTCAGGTACCCCAACACCCAGCTCATTAGTTTGTTTTTTTTTTTTTTATCTCTTGTTACGCTAGTTTCCTCCTACACTCTTCCCTCCATCCCCGCACAAACTACTATATGCAATCCATCCTCCTCACAAAATCCCTTCTCTGAAATCTTTGCCAACTCTTTCATGCAGGTGTTGATCTGTGTAAATGGAACACTAACAGCATCAAGCTAATCAGACCTTCAAAGATCATGGGCAGTTCCTCTTTGTCCAGATTCAACCCTGTAACGAATAAATTCTGTAATCGTACCACCATTAAATAAATGCATGTGTGTGTGTATGTGTGTGTGTGTGTGTGTGTGCGTGCGTGCGTGTGTGTGTGTGTGTGTGTGTGTGTGTGTGTGTGTGTGTGTGTGTGTGTGTGTGTGTGTGTGTGTGCGTGCGTACACGGGTAGTTGGGTAGTTGTGTTCTGTTTGGCTTAATGTGAACTTTGATAATTAGCTTTTTTTGACACAATGCTCGAAAGACTGCATTAACTAATACGACTTCCCTTCTTTATTAGACAATGGTTTGTTTAGCAAAAAATTCGTTTTTTTTTTAATTCTGAGTCGAGTGCATACTTAAAGATTCCTTCATTGATTCACGTATGCTATGCATATATTCTGTTGTTACTGCTTCGTATGACATCAAACCACCAATCAGACACAGAATGCAGAGCATAGCTCTGCTTTTCTCTATCATGGCCACCCCATCTTTTTATGAAGTACATTGCGTGTAACTAGAAAATTAGATTATCGAATTTTGTTCTTCGCATAAAACCGAATGTGATTCAGAAGAGATTTGGCTGGTCTCTCCAGCAGGTGGCGGGACCACGTAGATATGCTGTGATTATACTTTTGTACAGTTGCTTTCAGCTTGAATTCCGTTCGTTGTTTTTCTTTTCTTACTCATTTTAACTTCGTTCTAATCTATTCAGTAATACATTCAATTTTTCTTTCCTTCCTTTTTTTTAATCTTGTGTTATTCTAATAATATTTTGTGTAGAAGGGTTAACGTTGATTTTGTTTATTTTGGTACCTTGAATGGCACCTTCCGTGGAAATCAATGAAAACTATAAAATAAACGAGAACTATATGATTGCTTAGTGTTTGTTTGCTTGTCCTTCTTTCCTTGTTTATTGACGTTGGTGTTGTTTTTATACTTGTTTTTGTTTTTCTCATTTGTGTTTATTATTATCGTCATCATTATTGTTGTTGCTGTTCGTCTTGTAATATAATTCATCAAAAGAACAAAATTATAAAATATAACCATGATCAAACAAAAAAAAATTAAATTGTATAGAGAATTATTTTTTTTAAAAAAGGGCAAAAAGAGAAGAGGAAGAGATAGAGGAAAAACAGGTTAATTGCAAAATAGTTCAAACGATTAGATTCAATTATATGTTCCAGTCGCATAACTGCACATTCCCAACCACTAACTCCTAAATACACACATCAATCAAAGACTATCAGAAATTTGAAATCTTCCCCTTTAGCCAAATCTCGGCTTACTCCACTTCACTTCGACTATATCTTTTCTAATTCGTTAGGTGCAATGAAGGGTTTGTACACTTTTATGTATTTAAAAATTCCCAGTTGATCAGCAAAAAAAAAGTCATTCTCTGCATCAAAAGTACTGTTTAGGGAACATTTTATTTTATTTAACTTTTAGAGCTTTGTGTAAAATATTTTTTGCTTTATATTTCTGATACGATTATATCATTATTATTATTGTTGTCATGGTGATGGGGTGATGGGGTGATGATTTGGTATAAACGCTTGATTTCCCGATTAAATAAATTACACTATTTAGGTGTTTTGTTTGTTCTAGTTTTTGCTTTCGGTTTTATTTCTTTCCTCAAGTAGCGATCATGTTTCAATTCCCGGTTGAAATCAATTCGCACTACTAACGTTCAAGGAAAAAACATGGACAATACAACTTTTCAGTGACGCTTTCCCATAAAACATGACATACTTTTATGTTATTTAAAAAAAAAAACTCCAACAAAGTTCTTTTGTTTTCTCACTTTGTTCCACAATACCGATTCGATTTCCTATTGAATTTAAGTGTTACAGAAATCTTGGAGAAAATCAAGAGTAACAGAATGGTCCATTTCGGTATTTCTCTTATCTAGCATTAAGAAATATCCATTGTTTGCGTGAGTAGGTTCCTAACCACTGACATCAAGTAAATCAAAAGCGTAGCAGGTCAAAGGTAGTGATACATTAATATATATAACTGAAGAGGAATAGCGACGATTTGAACAACCGCCACTATATACAAAGAAAGCCATTCTTATTAAGAAAACATGCAGATCCAAAATGTACACCGCAATAAAGCTATACAATAGGCTGGTATAGGAACCATGCCACTTTCTTCAAAGGTCAGGTTTAAAATTTTGACTCGAAACCTAACATAAGTATCTATCCATCAAATATTTCCTGAAATATTAATCAAAGCGACAAAATTGACACAGAGAAAATGATATTGAACAATCATATGCCACTGCCAGTATCTAGAAATGACAGGGTAACAATATGTTTGGACAGGCTTATTCATAATGACAGACAATTAAGATCATCAATTTATATATTAAAAACGAGGAATTATTGCAAGGAAAACAACAGCTAATGAAATTTCAAACGTTTGCGGATAAAAACATTTCCTTGAAAGGACAATTTAGAGAAACTGTCTGAATGAGAAAACTTAGGAAAGGAAATAAATAAATTGTTGAGGTTGAAAATTTAAACAACTCAGCTATGGTAAGAGCACTTAAGAGATATAAGATCAACGCAAATCGAGAGATAGACACAATATTCAGAATATCCGAAATAGGAAGAAACATATACACAGAATAGCACTATTAGTCACAATAGATAGATAGATAGATAGATAGATAGATAGATAGATAGATAGATAGATAGATAGATAGATAGATAGATAGATAGATAGATAGATAGATAGGCAGGATGGTAGGTAGGTAGATAAATACATACATACTTAAATACGTAAATTCATACATACATACATACATACATACATACATACATACACACATACACATGCTTACATACATGCATACATAAATATATACATACATACGTACATATATACATATCTATACACAGATAAAATACTCAAAATCCGTTGTATAGCGACAAAAGTGTGAATCAATCGTAATACACTCGATGCATATGACGTAGAGCTGTTGATGCAGCTCTTGCGGTATAACGTAACGGAACACTGAATTGATGGTCTTAGCAAGAGCTTAGCAAACTCAAAAACTTCAAAATGTTATAAAATCCAATGGATCAGACACTACACCGAATGATAAGGAAGGGAAAGTGTATTGATTTTTCTAAATAACGCATGCAAATATCTACCACTCTCAGAAGTTCAGATTTAAGTTTAGAGAATAACTACTTAAAGCATATGCAGACTATTGATATGGCCTGTCTGAGAATAACATCAAGGAAAATAAAAAGCAAGAGAAAAATAATAAGAACGAACTGTTTTAGTCTTTGAAATGGCAGAAAAGAGGTTTTGATTTAGGGATTTTGCTAACGACGGTTGGTTGAATGTGCAAAAGAAATAACGCAAGTTGAAAGACAAATGAACAAGTTAATTAAATGGGCGATAACTATCGAAGTTGTTTTGGGGGTTAGATCAGAGCTGCTGATGTAGCAGATATATGACCAAAAGCATTCGAGCCGTGACCATTCCATCGTTTATATATATATATATATATATATATATATATATATATATATATATATATATATATATATATATATATATATATATATATATATATATATATATATATATATATATATATATATATATATATATATATATATATATATATATATATATATATATATATATATATATATATATATATATATATATATATATATATATAAATATATATATATATATATATATATCTTTTACATACATACATACATACATACATATATGTGTGAAGGCGCATTGGCCCAGTGGTTAAGGCAGCGGACTCGCGGTCGTAGAATCATGGTCGTAGGATCGCGGTTTCGATTCCCAGGCCGGATCTTGTGAGTATTTATTGAGCGAAAACACCTAAAGCTCCACGAGGCTCCGGCAGGGGATGGTGGAAAACCCTGCCGTACTCTTTCACCACAACTTTCTCTCACTCTTACTTCCTGTTTCTGTTATACCTGTAATTCAAAGGGCCAGCCTTGTCACACTCTGTGTCACGCTGAATCTCCTCCCGAGAACTACGTTAAGGGTACACGTGTCTGTGGAGTGCTCAGCCACTCGCATGTTAAATTTCCCGAGCAAGCTGTTCCGTTGATCGATCAACTGGGACCCTCGTCGTCGTAACCGACAGAGTGCCACGATATGTGTGTGTGTGTGTGTGTGTGTGTGTTCGAGTTACTTTGACTCTGTATAGAAAAATCAATTTCATTGACTAATACACACACACACACACACACACACACACGTGTGTGTACGTGAGTAAGTGGGTGTGTATGTGTGTATGTATGACTAAATTATATAGTTTGTTGTTTCTGTCTTTTATCTTTTACGTGCTTCAGCCACTGGACTTCAGCCATGCTGGGGCAACGCTATGACGGTGTTTTTAGTCGAAAAAATCGAATCAGTGTTGATGTTAGTTTTTGTTCATTTTTGCTTTTGTTTTTTGTTTGTTTCTTTTGTTTTTGGTAGTCTAATACTTGCTCTATCGGTAACTGTTTCCGAGCCGCTAAGTTATGATGACTTGAACAAACCAACACCGGTTGTCAAGCTGTGAGCTATTGACAGACACAGACACAAAGACACG